>NC_084635.1:4795919-4868419 GCF_033978795.1 Nerophis ophidion
CTCAAGTAAAAGTAAGGAGTAGTCACCCAAATATTTATTTGAGTAAAATTAAAAAGTATGTTGTGAAAAAACTACTCAAGTACTGAGTAACTGATGAGTAACCTGTTTGTTTAATGATTACGGCAACAAGTAATGCACAAAAACATAAAAATAGCAATGAGCAACTTCAGAGCCAGGAATATCTCTTAAGCAACTAAAACAATAATATATATTAAATAATAATACATTAAAATTAAATAAAAAAATGGCACATTGAGCCACAATAACTTAACAGCACCATAGGCTCAGTAGGCATTCATTGATTGATTGATTGATTAAAACTTGTATTAGTAGATTGCACAGTACAGTACATATTCCGTACAATTGACCACTAAATGGTAACACCCCAATAAGTTTTTCAACATTTATTAATTACTTAATAAATGATCAAGTCGAGGTGATCTACCTCATATATACATACACACACATATCATTTATACACACACATATATATTTATATATATATGTATATATATATATACATACATACATTTATATATACAGTATATAATTTATATTTATTTTGCAGTTTTTGTTGACATGTTAAAGGTGTTTTAATGAATATACATGCATGTTTAACATATAGATTCCTATCTTTCATGAAGACAAGAATATAAGTTGGTGTATTACCTGATTCTGATGACTTGCATTGATTGGAATCAGACGTCCACGTTTTCAAATGGAGGAGAAAAAAAGTTCCTCTTTTCTGTCTAATACCACATGAAAGTCGTTGGTTTTTGGCATCTTATTTGTCCAGCTTCCATATTCGTTTTTATACACTTTACAAGAAATACATTGGCGGCAAACTCCGTAGCTTGTTAGCTTGTTTGCGCTGGCTTTCGGAGACTCTTATTTTGTTAACGCAGGCGCGATGGAGCGGCACTTTTATTGTGAAGACAGGAACTGTGCGATCAGTCTTTAGGCTTTTGACGGGAAGTACGGTTGAAATAAAAAGTGTCTTTTTTCCTTTACACTTTTGATTGATTGATTGAAACTTTTATTAGTAGATTGCACAGTACAGTACATATTCCGTACAATTGACCACTAAATGGTAACACCCCAATAAGTTTTTATACTTTTTTAGGTCGGATTCGACGTGTGACGGTCATGTGACCACCTGGCTCGGTTTGATTGGTCCAACGTCACCAGTGACTGCATTTGATTGGTGAAACGCAGGCATGTGTAGATTCTACTTTGAAGCTCTGTCATTAACAAAAACAAACATTAATAGATCGATAAAAAAAAGTAGCGAGTAGCGAGCTTAATGTAGATAAATGGAACGGAGTAAAAATAGCGTTTCTTCTCTATAAATATACTCAAGTAAAAGTATGTTGCATAAAAACTACTCTTAGAAGTACAATTTATCCCAAAAGTTACTCAAGTAAATGTAACGGAGTAAATGTAGCGCGTTACTACTCACCTCTGGCTTTAGACGTAGACTAAGAGAAACTTTATTGATCCACAGGGGAACTTGTTCCACACAGTAGCTCAGTATCTAAGGATCAAAGATGGAAAGGATAATGCAGGTAATAAATATGACATATGTGTAATATTTACATATTATATATACCGTATTTTTCGGAGTATAAGTCGCACCTGCCGAAAATGCATAATAAAGAAGGAAAAAAACAAACATATAAGTCGCACCGGAGTATATCACATTTTTGGGTGAAATTTATCTGATAAAACCCAGCATCAAGAATAGACATTTGAAAGGCAATTTCAAATAAATAAAGAATAGTGAACAACAGGCTGAATAAGTGTAGGTTATATGAGGCATAAATAACAACTGAGAACATGCCTGCTATGTTAACCTAACATATTATGGTAAGAGTCATTCAAATAACTAGAACATATAGAACATGCTATATGTTTACCAAACAATCTGTCACTCCTAACGCTAAATCCTATGAAATATTATATGTCTAGTCTCTTACGTGAATGAGATAAATATTATTTTTTGATATTTTACGGCGATGTGTTAATAATTTCACACCTAAGTCGCACCCAAACTATGACAAAAACTGCGACTTGTAGTCCGAAAAAATACGGTGTGTATGTAAATATATATATATATGTGTGGGAAAAATCACAAAACTACTTCATCTCTACAGAACTGTTTCATGAGGGGTTCCCTCAATCATCAAGAGTTTTTATTATATATCACCCAGACCTGTCATCCCTCAACAAGCGCAGTGAAATTATATCAGCATACCGTCACAGACGGAAACACCTCCTAGGTAACACATGAGCCAAACATTACGCTCCTAGGTCTGCCTGTACCCTATGAAATATTATACGTCTAGTCTCTTATGTCAGTGGTCCCCAACCACCGGGCCGTAGAAGAATTTTTCATTAATTTTTAATTTTTATTTTTGGGGATTTTTATTTATTTTTATTTTTTTTAATCAACATAAAAAACACAAGACAAACTTACAATTAGGACACCAACCAAAACAACTCCCTTTTTCATGACAAAAACCTCCCTTTTTCATGACAAAGAAAAACAAAAATCCCCCCATTTTGCCATTCTGCGGTCCGTATACACCAGGGGTGTCAAACTCAAATACAGAGTGGGCCAAAATTTAAAACTGAACAAAGCCGCGGGCAAAGGTTGAACAAAAGAACCTTTTAATAGGGACCCAAACAAGTTTTGTATTAAATATTGAACAAGCAAGGCTTATATAACTTTAGTGACATGCAAAATCCAGTTTCAAATAATAATAATAATAAAAAAATATCAATGGCATATCAAATAAAATTTTAATAAAAATGTAATGCCTTTTTTTCTATTTGCAATCTTCTGAGGTAAATATCAATTTTTTTCCACGGGCTAATAATACAATTGAAAATAAAATAACAATAAGGAACGAACCAAACATTCAAGCCTTGAAGTAGCAAGAGAAAATGCATGAATAAAACGTTAATTATTGGTCAGTTTGCTGGAAGTTTCCCGGAAGAGTTAGTGCTGCAAGGGTTTTTCGTTCTGTTGTGTTACGGTGCGGATGTTCACCTTAAATGTGTTTGTCATTCTTGTTTGGTGTGGGTTCACAGTGTAGCGCATATTTGTAACAGTGTTCAAGTTGTTTATACGGCCACCCTCAGTGTGACCTGTATGGCTGTTGACCAAGTATGCCTTGCATTTACTTGTGTGTGTGTGTGTGTGTGTTAAAGCCACAAATATTATGTGACACGCTGTTAGTATGGAGGAAAAGCGGACGTGACGACAGGTTGTAGAGAACGCTAAAGGCAGTGCCTTAAATATAGTTGTCCAGGTGGAAATCGATAGAAATTCGGGAGAATGGTTGCCCCGGGAGATTTTCGGGAGGGGCACTGAACTTCGGGAGTCTACCGGGAAAATTAAGAGGGTTGGCAAGTATGAGTATTAGCGGTGAATGCGGTGTTACAGCGGCACCGACGCTGTATAACACCGGCGGGCCAGCTCTAATGCTAAATTGATATTGCCTCAAGGGCCAAATTAAATTACACGGCGGGCCCGAGTTTACACCCCTGGTATACACACACCATAATAATACTCGTATATTTAGTGCGCCAACAATCCATCAAGCGGTGTGGCTTCATGGTTTACCGAAGTCGTACTAAAAACGTTTTGACAGATTTTTGAGCGCCGTGTGTAATGTTCTAAAACAGGGGTGTCCAACTCAAATACAGAGTGGGCCAAAATGTAAAACTGAACAAAGCCGTGGGCCGAGGTTGAACAAATGAACCTTTTAATAGGGACCCAAACAAGTTTTGCATTAAATATTGAACAAGCAAGGCTTATATCACTTTAGTGACATGCACAATCGATTTTCAAATAATAATAATTAAAAAATATCAATGGCATATCAAATAAAATTTAAATACAAATTTAATGCCTCTTTTTTATTTGCAGCCTTCTGAGGTAAATATCAAAATATATTGTAGCGTCCCAAAATAGTTAGTGCTGCAAGGGGTTCTGGGTATTTGTTCTGTTGTGTTTATGTTACAGTGCAGATGTTCTTGTTTGGTGTGAGTTCACAGTGTGGCGCATATTTGTAACAGTTGTAAAGTTGTTTATACGGCCACCCTCAGTGTGACCTGTATGGCTGTTGACCAAGTATACTTGCATTCACTTATGTGTGTATAATAGGCGCATATATTATGCGATTGGGCCTGCACACTGTTTGTATGGAGGAAATGCGGACGTGACGACAGGTTGTAGAGAATGCTAAAGCCAGTGCCTTTAAGCCACGTCCTCAATATTGTTGTCCGGGTGAAAATCTGGAGAATGCTTGCCCCGGGAGATTTTCGGGAGGGGTACTGAACTTCGGGAGGATTGGCAAGTGTGAGAAATTGCGGTATTACAGCGGCACCGCTGCTGTGTAATAACGGCGGGCCAGCTGTAATGTTGATTTGATATAGCTTCAAGGGCCAAATTAAATTACACGGCGGGCCAAATTTGGCCCGCGGGCCAGAGTTTGACTCCCATGTTCTATATTTTCAATTTTTGGTATTTACTGCCATCATATTCCAGTCTACATGTATCTCTTATGTATGACTGCCATCTACTCTTATGTAAGACTGCCATCAACTGGCCACACTTATCATTGACACCCATGTTCTATATTTTCAATTTTTGGTGTTGTTTACAGCCATCATATTCCAGTCTACATGTATATCTTATGTATGACTGCCATCTACTCTTATGTATGACTGCCATCTACTGGCCACACTTATCATTGACACCCATGTTCTATATTTTCAATTTTTGGTGTTTACTGCCATCATATTCCAGTCTACATGTATCTCCTATGTATGACTGCCATCTACTGGCCACACTTATCATTACACCATGTACCGAATAAAATTGCTTCAAGGTCATTAAGCACAAGCAGAATTATGGCCTACATTAGGCACACCGGGTTATTAGGGGCGCTGACGATTTTTGAGGAAATTAAAGGATTTTTAAATGCGCCTTATAGTCCGAAAAATACGGTATGTGCAATGAGATGAAAAAGTGTACATAACTTTATCCATTGCTGCCAGAAATAGGTGTATTTTGTTTTTGCATTTCTTTAATCCCTTCATCCTTGTTCCAAAATGCTCATGCTGTGTGTGAATGTTTTAAACGTGAGCTTTGATGACATAGAGCGTTTTCCGTTCGGGCTCCAGTACTCTGGAATGCCCTCCCGGTAACAGTTCGAGATGCCACCTCAGTAGAAGCATTTAAGTCTCACCTTAAAACTCATTTGTATACTCTAGCCTTTAAATAGACTCCCTTTTTAGACCAGTTGATCTGCCGTTTCTTTTCTTTTTCCTCCTATGTCCCACTCTCCCTTGTGGAGGGGGTCCGGTCCGATCCGGTGGCCATGTACTGCTTGCCTGTGTATCGGCTGGGGACATCTCTGCGCTGCTGATCCGCCTCCGCTTGGGATGGTTTCCTGCTGGCTCCGCTGTGAACGGGACTCTCGCTGCTGTGTTGGATCCGCTTTGGACTGGACTCTCGCGACTGTGTTGGATCCATTGTGGATTGAACTTTCACAGTATCATGTTAGACCCGCTCGACATCCATTGCTTTCCTCCTCTCCAAGGTTTCTCATAGTCATCATTGTCACCGACGTCCCACTGGGTGTGAGTTTTCCTTGCCCTTATGTGGGCCTACCGAGGATGTCGTGGTGGTTTGTGCAGCCCTTTGAGACACTAGTGATTTAGGGTTATATAAGTAAACATTGATTGATTGATTGATTGATATTTTTTAATCACATGTTCAAAAGGCAAAAAATACAATCAAACTTTACAAAAGCCCAGCGAGGCCCCCATGTGCTCCTGGGCCCCAGTACAACATCTCCATTTACCTTCCCACTTCCACGCCACTAATACACTGTGAGAAAAGTCTTGTTAATACGAAACTCTCGTTCTTTCCGCCAGGGCGTTATCCAGGATGTGAAGTTGATATTTGCTCCCAACGGCTACATCACCCAATGTCCAAACCTCAATCGCAGTAAGTATTACTAAGATCCAGAATGTTCTCAAGCAAAATTAATATAAGAATGTTGTGTTTCTTTGTTCCTGTATAAAGTTGGACTTTGGACAAACATGGTGCTCATTCTCCCCCAAATTTATCGTCAACAATGTTAACTTTCCTTTAATTCAGTATTTCTTAACCATAGGGCCAGTTGTAATACACTTTTCCACCACGTGTGGCAGTAATGACAATATTAAACAAGCAGAAGAAGTCTGGAGCTATAATTAGAGTGAAGTTTCTTAACCACACAAACTATGACTAAAGTGGTGAATCTGTGTTTTAATTTCATTCATCCATTTAGTTAAACAGTGAATTAGTGTGAATTATATTTATATAGCGCTTTTCTCTAGTGACTCAAAGCGCTTTACATAGTGAAACCCAATATCTAAGTTACATTTTTAAACCAGTGTGGGCAGCACTGGGAGCAGGTGGATAAAGTGTCTTGCCCAAGGACACAACGGCAGTGACTAAGATGGCAGAAGCGGGAATCGAACCTGCAACCCTCAAGTTGCTGACACGGCCGCTCTACCAACCGAGCTATACCGGCTATACATTTAGATTACTATTTTCTAGGGGTATAACGGTACAAAAAAAATTTGGTTTGGTACGTACCTCAGTTCATTTTCGGTACAGTAAGAAAACAACAAAATATAAATTTTTTGTTTATTTTTTTTAACCAAATTTGCAAATTCTTCCACCGAAAATATTTTTCTTAATGGAATATTAGATGTGAAGTATTCGGAAACTTGGATAGGTCAATAATTCATAATAACATTGATTTTGATTCAATATTATGTTTTGAGCAATGACAGTTTGAAAAAAAAACAAAACAGCTTTGTTTTATTAGTCAACGGTGAAACTTTTTCTAAATTACATTCAGCCTGTAAGCTTTTTTATTTCACTTTTGTTTATGTTTTTGTTTATTTTAATAGTATTTTTTAGAACGTGCCGTGGGCCTTTAAAACATTAGCTGTTGGCCGCAAATGGCCTCCGGGGCACACTTTTGACACCACTGATATAGATAATAGAAAATAAAATCTGGTATGGTGAAGATAAGAAATAAGATAATTAAAAAAAACAAAAACAAAAATATTGGATAAAAAAAACAAAGTAAAATATTATAAAACAATTACATAAAAAATAGTAATTAATGATAATGTTAGTGGACCGGCGGCACACACAATCATGTGTGTTTCAGGGACTGTGTCCCTTGCAGACTGTGCTATATATGTTGTGGGAACCAGGATTTTGGTAGCAGAAAGAAACAACCTTTTTTTGTGTGGGTGGGTGTGAATGGGGGAGGGAGGTGTTTTTTTCGGGGGGGTTGATGCACTAACTTAAAGTGTATCTTGTATATTTTTATGTTGATTTAATAAAAAATAAACAAATCTGATAAATCTATGGTTAAAAATCAGAGCCTGGCGACGCATGCGTGTTTATTATAATTCTCTCGCTCTCTGTCTCTGCCCCTCCCTCACGAATGTTGCTGCGCACAATTTGTTTTGTTTTTAACCCCTTCTTAACCCTGAACGTACATTGAAAAATACACGCAACCCTAACTTAAAATGACATTTGAGGCATTTAAGAAACTCCACCCAGACAGCCCCGCGAAAGAGGACATATTCGATGAAAAGAGGAGGTACATATGGTCAGTCTATCGTAGCTCGATCGCTGCAAGCATGCCATGTGTTGTTGTTTTTTTTTTGATTGATTGAAACTTTTATTAGTAGCTTGTACAGTACAGTACATATTCCGTACATTTGATCACTAAATGGTAACACCCCAATACGTTTTTCAACTTAAGTCAGGGTCCACGTAAATCAATTCATGGTGCCTCGGTGTGGATTATTTACACAATGTGCGGTGCGCTACTTAATATGTCCGTGTGGAACTTGTTCGTTACGCCTCCGAACCGAACCAAAACCCCTGTACCGAAACTGTTCAATACAAACACACTTAGCCTCAAACCCCTACTATTTTTGTTTATTTAATTGTATATACATTATTATTGGTTATTTATTCATGAGTCCCTTCTTATGTAGTACAATTATTTAATACTTTTTTCTTTTCTTTTTTTTTTAAATCACCCTGACCTTAGCCTTAGGTTTATTGAATATGATTAAAATCAAAAGTAAGATTATAAATTCAGTGTTAATTTTTCAGTGAGTTCCGGGCCCCTCTGTGGTGGAAAAAGTTGGGCCCCGACGTCAAAAAGGTTCCTAAACTCCTGCTTTCATTCAAATTAATTATATTAAGCTAATACCTACCACAAACCTAAACAAAATGATTGAGGCTTTCTTTGTTTACCTTTGACTTGTGTCCAAAGTGACCTTGTCAGATGTATGGTTTCTCTCTCTTATCTGAAATAAAAACATGTTTTTTTCCCTCCTACATTTCTTCTGTTTTAGCATTTATTTTTCTCTTCTTTCAGCCTGCCCAACCTGTAGCGACTTCCTGAGCTTAGTGCAGGGCATTATGGACCTGCAGGACCTACTCGCCAAGATGACCCTGAAGGTAAGACAAGTGTCCTGCCAAGAGAAATATCACCTAGACTTCGACAGACTGTTAAGTACATGCACGGCTTGCTTTATTGTAATTTAAATCCATATCCTGTCCTGTACATATAGACATAACGGACCAAAATTGCGATTCCGCCAACTTTGCAAATAAAACATTGAATCTACTTAAGGTTTGCGTGTATTAAAAAACATGCAAACTTGATAGCACACGCAAAACTGATCCACTAAACTTGTGCGTAGAGGATTGTGTGAGCAAAATCCATTTAGCGACTGTCTTGATGAATATACAGAATATATGCTAATCATCAGAACACCCACCATACTGGGAGGATAGGCAAATCTGATTCTGCAAGACTGCTTCTAAAATGCCCATAAAAAGTGGCACATGCTCGATGCATGTTTCAAATCATATCAAAACCCTACAAATAGAAGCATGTTTAAATGAATGTGCAGTAAACCAGTGTCTCCATGGTGAAAGCCGTGAAATACATGCACAAACCTCATTTAAATAGGGCGGTCTGCACCACTTATCAATTACAACACGCCCAATAATAATACACGAAATATTATAGTTTGTTATAGTTTGCACACGTTGTTTAGCGGGTGGTTTTTGTCTTCTATTTGTAAAGGTAGCTGAGCCAGAAATAGAAACCAAAAGCAGAGACCAGTAGGTGACAGCATTTTAATAACGAAAAGCACACTCAAAAGGAGTGGAGAAACAACAGGACAGGAAACACTGGGAACAGTCAACTATCTAAGGGGTCAAAAAGAAGCCAGGGAGACAAATCAAGTGAGTAGAAAACATTCTCGGTAGGAGGAGTGAAGTATCAACAATCATATGACTGGCACAAAGGCTTAAGAATGCCTGATTGCAAAATGAATTCAGGTGTGTGTGAGAACCCCATGAACAGGTACTGCATTAGAAAGCAGACAGGCGAAAGCAGCAGTGAAAATTACGCAACACACTGTTGTACAAACACTGCAGGCCTGCTTCTAAAATACCCATAAAAAGTGGCACATGTCAGATGCATGTTTCAAAACAACAGCAAAACGCCACGGATAGGAGCATGTTAGAAGACAGGGGAGACAAGCCAAGCGAGTAGAAACAACATCGGTAGGAGGAGTGAAGTAGACAGGTACTGCATTAGAAAGCAGACAGGCGGTAGCAGCGGAGAAAAGTATGAAACACACCATTGTGCTGCACTAAAGGACTGCTTCTAAAATACCCATGAAAAGTGGCACATCGGATGCATGTTTCAAATCATAGCATAAAGCCACAGAATGTGCGGTAAAACCAGTTTTTCCATGGGGAAAGCCGTGAAATACGTGCACAAACCTCATTTAAATATGGCGGTCTGCACCACTTATCAATTACAACACACCCAATAATAGTACACACGGTATTATAGTTTGTTATAGATTGCACACGTTGTTTTGCGCGGGGATTTGGCATCTATTTGCAACAATGACTGACCCAGAAGTAGAAACCCAAAGCAGAGACGAATATGTGACAACAATTTTTATTTAAAAAAAGCACCCTCAAAAGGAGTGGAGAAACATCAGCTGAAACACTGCAGGACTGCTTCTAAAATGCCCATAAAAAGTGGCACATGTCTGATGCATGTTTGAAATCACAGCAAAACGCCACAGAATGTGCGGTAAACCAGTGTGTCCAGCTGTGAAACACGTGCACAAACCTCATTTAAATTGGGTGGTCTGCACCACTTATCAATTCCAACACGCCCAATAATAGTACACACGGTATTATAGTTTGTTATAGATTGCACACATTGTTTTGTGGGTGGTTTTTGTCTTCTATTTGTAAAGGTAGCTGAGCCAGAAATAGAACCCAAAAGCAGAGATCAGTAGGTGACTGCATTTTAATAACAAAAAGCACACTCAAAAGGAGTGGAGAAACAACCGGACAGGAAACACTGGGAACAGTCAGCTGTCTGTGGGGTCAAAAAAAAAAAAAAACGGGATACATGCCAAGCGAGTATAAACATCGGTAGGAGCAGTGAAATATACAAGTAGTGCATTAGAAAGAGAAAAAGTATGCAACAAATCATTGTATATGCACTGCAGGACTGCTTCTAAAATACCCATAAAAAGTGGTACGTCTCAGATGCATGTTTCTAATCATAGCAAAACGCCACAGAATGTGCGGCAAACCAGTGTTTACACGGGGAAAGCCGTGAAACACATGCACAAACTTCATTTAAATAGGGTGGTCTGCACCACTTATCAATTCCAACACCCCCAATAATAATGCATGCAGTATTATAGTTTGCTATAGTTTGCACACGTTTTTTAGCGGGTGGTTTTTGGCATCTATTTGTAACGGTGGCTGACCCAGAAATAGAAACAGAAAGCAGAGGCGAGTAGGTGACAACAATTTTAATAACAAAAACCACATTCAAAATGAGTAGAGAAACAACAGGACAGGAAACACTGGGAACAGTCAGCTGTCTGTGGAGTTTAAAAAAAAAAGACCGGGATACAAGCCAAGCGAGTAGAAACAACATCGGTAGGAGCAGTGAAGTAGACAGGTACTGCATTAGAAAGCAGACAGGCGGTAGCAGCGGAGAAAAGTATGAAACACACTATTGTACATGCACTGCAGGGGTGCTTCTGAAATATGCATAAAAAGTGGCACATGTCAGATGTATGTTTCAAATCATAGCAAAACGCCACAGAATGTGCGGTAAACTAGTGTCTCCATGGTGAAAGCCGTGAAATGTGTGCAAAAACCTCATTTAAATAGGGCGGTCTGCACCACTTATCAATTACAACACACCCAATAATAGTACAAGCGCTATTATAGTTTGTTATAGATTGCACACGTTGTTTTGCGGGGGGGTTTTGCTTCTATTTGCAACAATGACTGACCCAGAAGTAGAAACCCAAAGCAGAGACGAATATGTGACAACAATTTAAATAACAAAAAGCACACTCAAAAGGAGTGGAGCAACAACAGGAGAGAAAAAACTGAAACACTGCAGGACCACTTCTAAAATGCCCATAAAAAGTGGCACATGTCGGATGCATGTTTGAAATCATAGCAAAACGCCACAGAATGTGCAGTAAACCAGTGTGTCCAGCTGTGAAACACGTGCACAAACCTCATTTAAATTGGGCGATCTGCACCACTTATCAATTACAACACACCCAATAATAGTACATGCGGTATTATAGTTTGTTATAGATTGCAGACATCGTTTTACGGGGGGTTTTGGCTTCTATTTGCAACAATGACTGACCTAGAAGTAGAAACCCAAAGCAAAGACGAATATGTGACAACAATTTTTAATAACAAAAAGCACACTCAAAAGGAGTGGAGAAACAACAGGAGAGAAAAATCTGAAACACTGCAGGACCGCTTCTAAAATGCCCATAAAAAGTGGCACATGTCGGATACATGTTTCAAATCATAGCAAAACACCACAAAATGTGCGGTAAAACCAGTGTTTCCACGGGGGAAGCCGTGAAATACGTGCACAAACCTCATTAAATAGGGCGGTCTGCACCACTTATCAATTACAACACACCCAATAATAGTACACCCGGTATTATAGTTTGTTATAGTTTGCACACGTTGTTTTTTGGGGGGTTTTGGCTTCTATTTGCAACAATGACTGACCTAGAAGTAGAAACCCAAAGCAGAGACGAATATGTGACAACAATTTTAATAACAAAAAGCGCACTCATAAGGAGTGGAGAAACAACAGGAGAGAAAAAACTGAAACACTGTAGGACCGCTTCTAAAAAACCCATAAAAAGTGGCACATGTCAGATGTATGTTTCAAATCATAGCAAAACGCCACAGAATGTGCGGTAAACTAGTGTCTCCATGGTGAAAGCCGTGAAATGTGTGCAAAAACCTCATTTAAATAGGGCGGTCTGCACCACTTATCAATTACAACACACCCAATAATAGTACAGGCAATATTATAGTTTGTTATAGTTTGCACACGTTGTTTTGCGGGGGGTTTTGGTTTCTATTTGGACCCGGAAGTTGAAACCCAAAGCAAAAACGAATAGGTGACAACAATTTTAATAACAAAAAGCTCACTCAAAAGGAGTGGAGAAACAACAGGAGAGAAAAAACTGAAACACTGCAGGACCGCTTCTAAAATGCCCATAAAAAGTGGCACATGTCTGATGCATGTTTCAAATCATAGCAAAACGCCACAGAATGTGCAGTAAACCAGTGTGTCCAGCCGTGAAACATGTGCACAAACCTCATTTAAATTGGGCGGTCTGCACCACTTATCAATTACAACACACCCAATAATAGTACACGCAATATTATAGTTTGTTAGGGATTGCACACGTTGTTTTACGTGGGGTTTTCGCATCTATTTGCAACAATGACTGACCCAGAAGTTGAAACCCAAAGCAGAGACGAATATGTGACAACAATTTTTATTAAAAAAAAGAACTCTCAAAAGGAGTGGAGAAACAACAGCTGAAACACTGCAGGACCACTTCTAAAATGCCCATAAAAAGTGGCATATGTCGGATGCATGTTTCAAATCATAGCAAAATGCCACAGAATGTGTGGTAAACCAGTGTGTGCAGCCGTGAAACACATGCACAAACCTTATTTAAATTGGGCGGTCTGCACCACTTATCAATTCCAACACGCCCAATAATAATACACGCAAAATTATAGTTTGTTATAGTTAGCACACGTTGTTTAGCGGGTGGTTTTTGGTTTCTATTTGCAATGGTGGCTGACCCAGGAATGGAACCGCAAAGCAAAGACAAATAGGTGACAACAATTTTAATAACAAAAACCACACTCACAAGGAGTGGAGAAACAACCGGACAGGAAACACTGGGAACAGTCAGCTGTCTGTGGAGTAAAAAAAAAAAACGGCATACAAGCCAAGCGAGTATAAACATCGGTAGGAGCAGTGAAATATACAAGTAGTGCATTAGAAAGAGAAAAAGTATGCAACAAATCATTGTATATGCACTGCAGGACTGCTTCTAAAATGCCCCAAAAAAATGGTACGTGTCAGATGCGTGTTTCTAATCATAGCAAAACGCCACAGAATGTGCGGTAAAACCAGTGTTTCCATGGTGAAAGCCGTGAAACACATGCACAAACTTCATTTAAATAGGGTAGTCTGCACCACTTATCAATTACAACACCCCCAATAATAGTACACACAATATTATAGTTTGCTATAGTTTGCACACGTTTTTTAGCGGGTGGTTTTTGGCATCTATTTGTAACGGTGGCTGACCCAGAAATAGAAACAGAAAGCAGAGGCGAGTAGGTGACAACAATTTTAATAACAAAAACCACATTCAAAATGAGTAAAGAAACAACAGGACAGGAAACACTGGGAACAGTCAGCTGTCTGTGGAGTTTAAAAAAAAGAGACCGGGATACAAGCCAAGCGAGTAGAAACAACATCGGTAGGAGGAGTGAAGTAGACAGGTACTGCATTAGAAAGCAGACAGGCGGTAGCAGCGGAGAAAAGTATGAAACACACTATTGTACATGCACTGCAGGGGTGCTTTTGAAATATGCATAAAAAGTGGCACATGTCAGATGTATGTTTCAAATCATAGCATAAAGCCACAGAATGTGCGGTAAATCAGTGTCTCCATGGTGAAAGCCGTGAAATACGTGCAAAAACCTCATTTAAATAGGGCGGTCTGCACCACTTATCAATTACAACACACCCAATAATAGTATGCGAGATATTATAGTTTGTTATAGATTGCACACGTTGTTTTGCGGGGGGTTTTGGCTTCTATTTGCAACAACGACGGACCCAGAAGTTGAAACCCAAAGCAAAAACGAATATGTGACAACAATTATATAAAAAAAAAAGCAAACTCAAAAGGAGTGGAGAAACAACAGGAGAGAAAAATCTGAAACACTGCAGGACCGCTTCTAAAATGCCCATAAAAAGTTGCACATGTCGGATGCATGTTTCAAATCATAGCAAAACGCCACAGAATGTGTGGTAAACCAGTGTGTCCAGCTGTGAAACACGTGCACAAACCTCATTTAAATAGAGCGGTCTGCACCACTTATCAATTACAACACACCCAATAATAGTACACACGGTATTATTGTTTGTTATAGTTTGCACACGTTGTTTTGCGGGGGGTTTTGGCATCTATTTGCAACAATGACTGACCCAGAAGTAGAAACCCAAAGCAGAGACGAATATGTGGCAACAATTTTAATAACAAAAAGCACACTCAAAAGGAGTGGAGAAACAACAGGAGAGAAAAAACTGAAACACTGCAGGACCGCTTCTAAAATGCCCATAAAAAGTGGCACATGTCGGATGCATGTTTCAAATCATAGCAAAACGCCACAAAATGTGCGGTAAACCAGTGTGTCCAGCTGTGAAACACGTGCACAAATCTCATTTAAATAGGGCAGTCTGCACCACTTATCAATTACAACACACCCAATAATAGTACACACGGTATTATTGTTTGTTATAGTTTGCACACGTTGTTTTGCGGGGGGTTTTGGCATCTATTTGCAACAATGACTGACCCAGAAGTAGAAACCCAAAGCAGAGACGGATATGTGACAACAATTTAAAAAAACAAAAAGCATACTCAAAAGGAGTGGAGAAACAACAGGAGAGAAAAAACTGAAACACTGCAGGACCACTTCTAAAATGCCCATAAAAAGTGGCACATGTCGGATGCATGATTGAAATCACAGCAAAACGCCACAAAATGTGCGGTAAACAAGTGTGTCCAGCCGTGAAATACGTGCACAAACCTCATTTAAATAGGGCGGTCTGCACCACTTATCAATTACAACACACCCAATAATAGTACACACGGTATTATAGTTTGTTATAGTTTGCACACGTTGTTTTGTGGGGGGTTTAGGCTTCTATTTGCACCAATGACTGACCCAGAAGTAGAAACCCAAAGCAGAGACGAATATGTGACAACAATTTAAATAACAAAAAGCACACTCAAAAGGAGTGGAGAAACAACAGGAGAGAAAAAACTGAAACACTGCAGGACCGCTTCTAAAATGCCCATAAAAAGTGGCACATGTCGGATGCATGTTTCAAATAATAGCAAAACGCCACAGAATATGCGGTAAACCAGTGTGTCCAGCTGTGAAACACGTGCACAAACCTCATTTAAATTGGGCGATCTGCACCACTTACCAATTACAACACACCCAATAATAGTACACACGGTATTATAGTTTGTTATAGTTTGCACACGTTGTTTTGCGGGGGGCTGGGGGGGTTGGCATCTATTTGCAACAATGACTGACCCAGAAGTAGAAACCCAAAGCAGAGACGAATATGTGACAACAATTTTAATAACAAAAAGCACACTCAAAAGGAGTGGAGAAACAACTGGAGAGAAAAAACTGAAACACTGCAGGACCTCTTCTAAAATGCCCATAAAAAGTGGCACATGTCGGATACGTGTTTCAAATCATAGCAAAACGCCACAGAATGTGCGGTAAACCAGTGTGTCCAGCTGTGAAACACGTGCACAAACCTCATTTAAATTGGGCGATCTGCACCACTTATCAATTACAACACACCCAATAATAGTACACGCGGTATTATAGTTTGTTATAGATTGCACACATTGTTTTACGGGGTGTTTTGGCATATGTTTGCAACAATAACTTACCCAGAAGTTGAAACCCAAAGCAGAGACAAATATGTGACAACAATTTAAATAACAAAAAGCACACTCAAAAGGAGTGGAGAAACAACAGGAGAGAAAAAACGGAAACACTGCAGGACCGCTTCCAAAATGCCCATAAAAAGTGGCACATGTCGGATGCATGTTTGAAATCATAGCAAAACGCCACAGAATGTGCGGTAAACCAGTGTGTCCAGCCGTGAAATACGTGCACGAACCTCATTTAAATAGAGCGGTCTGCACCACTTATCAATTACAACACGCCCAATAATAGTACACACGGTATTATAGTTTGTTATAGTTTGCACACGTTGTTTTGCGGGGGGGGGGGTTTGCTTCTATTTGCCACAATGACTGACCCACAAGTAGAAACCCAAAGCAGAGACGGATATGTGACAACAATTTTAAAAAACAAAAAGCATACTCAAAAGGAGTGGAGAAACAACAGGAGAGACAAAACTGAAACACTGCAGGACCGCTTCTAAAATGCCCATAAAAAGTGGCACATGTCGGATGCATGTTTCAAATCATAGCAAAACGCCACAAAATGTGCGGTAAACCAGTGTGACCAGCCGTGAAACACGTGCACAAACCTCATTTAAATTCGGCGTTCTGCACCACTTATCAATTACAACACACCCAATAATAGTACACACGGTATTATAGTTTGTTATAGTTTGCACACATTGTTTTACGGGGTGTTTTGGCATCTATTTGCAACAATGACTGACCCAGAAGTAGAAACCCAAAGCAGAGACGACTAGGTGACAACAATTTTAATAACAAAAAGCACACTCATAAGGAGTGGAGAAACAACAGGAGAGAAAAAACTGAAACACTGCAGGACCGCTTCTAAAATGCCCATAAAAAGTGGCACAGAATGTGCGGTAAACCAGTGTGTCCAGCTGTGAAACACGTGCACAAACCTCATTTAAATTGGGCAATCCGCACCACTTACCAATTACAACACACCCAATAATAGTACTCACGGTATTATAGTTTGTTATAGTTTGCAAACGTTGTTTTGCGGGGTTTTTTTTGCTTCTATTTGCAACAATGACTGACCCAGAAGTAGAAACCCAAAGCAGAGACGAATATGTGACAACAATTTTAATAACAAAAAGCACACTCAAAAGGAGTGGAGAAACAACAGGAGAGAAAAAACTGAAACACTGCGGAAGTGCTTCTAAAATGCCCATAAAAAGTGGCACATGTCTGATGCATATTTCAAATCATAGCAAAACGCCACAGAATGTGCGGTTAACCAGTGTGTCTAGCTATGTAACACGTGCACAAACCTCATTTAAATAGGGCGGTCTGCACCACTTATCAATTACAACACGCCCAATAATAGTACACGCGGTATTATAGTTTGTTATAGTTTGCACACGTTGTTTTACGGGGTGTTTTGGCATCTATTTGCAACAATGACTGACCCAGAAGTAGAAACCCAAAGCAGAGACGAGTAGGTGAAAACAATTTTAATAACAAAAAGCACACTCAAAAGGAGTGGAGAAACAACAGGAGAGAAAAAACAAACACTGCAGGACCGCTTCTAAAATGCCCATAAAAAGTGGCACATGTCTGATGCATGTTTCAAATCATAGCAAAACGCCACAGAATGTGCGGTAAAACCAGTGTGTCCAGCCGTGAAACACGTGCACAAATCTCATTTAAATAGGGTGGTCTGCACCACTTGTCAATTACAACACACCCAATAATAGTACACACGGTATTATAGTTTGTTATAGATTGCACACATTGTTTTACGGGGGGATTTGGCATCTATTTGCAACAATAACTGACCCAGAAGTAGAAACCCAAAGCAGAGACGAATATGTGACAACAATTTAAATAACAAAAAGCACACTCAAAAGGAGTGGAGAAACAACAGGAGAGAAAAAACTGAAACACTGCAGGACCGCTTCTAAAATGCCCATAAAAAGTGACACATGTCGGATGCATGTTTCAAATCATAGCAAAACGCCACACGTGCACAAACGTCACTTAAATTGGGCGATCTGCACCACTTATCAATTCCAACACGCCCAATAATAGTACACGCGATATTATATTTTGTACAAGTTGTTTTGTGGGTGTTTTTTTAATATTAATAAGTCACACACCTGGTATTTTCAACGCCAACTCCAAAAAATGTCCTCATGGATGTGTACTGTAATGCTTTTTACGGTGATTAGCATAGGAGCAAGTGAATCTGCAGTCGTGTGGAGCATCCGAGATTGTGTAAATTGGACATCCCAGGAACAATATGTTATTCAAAATGACAAACATGGCCATCCTGCTGTGTGGCTACCTTCCCCGTGCACCTTTTATATACACAAACACATTTCCACCTGACTTGTTCATACAAATCACAGCAGGAAGGCTGCAGTCATCCCCAGCTCCCAAATGTCTCCTTGCCTTTTAGTGTTTGGGACGAGAGGAGTTCAGCAAGGGGTGAAACATTTCTTAAATGAATATGGAGGGAATATGACGGAGAGATGAGATGACTGAATTGTCATTAATGCATGCTGATTCTCTTGATCTTTGCTGTAGGTTCACTCTGCAGGTGGTCGGGAATTTTTTTGCCCATATGGGTACCACATTCAGTATTTGTATAGGTGCCAACCATATTCCCTTGGTACTACATACTATGCAAGCTGTTTTGTGGATCTGAACATACTATTTTAAGTTGGAAACCAATGCAACTCCATCCATCCATCTTCTTCCACTTATCCAAGGTTGGGTCGCGGGGGCAGCAGCCTAGGCAGGAAGCCCAGACTTCCCTCTCCCCAGCCACTTTGTCCAGCTCTTACCGGGGGATCCCGAGGCGTTCCCAGGCCAGCTGGGAGACATAGTCTTCCCAACGTGTCCTGGGTCTTCCCCGTGGCCTCCTACATGCCCTAAACACCTCCCTAGGGAGGTGTTCAGGTGGTATCCTAGCCCGATGCCCAAACCACCTCATCTGGCTCCTCTCCATGTGGAGGAGCAGCGGCTTTACTTTGAGTTCCTCCCGGATGGCAGAGCTTCTCACCCTATCTCTAAGGGAGAGACCCAAACTCATTTGGGCCGCTTGTACCCGTGATCTTATCCTTTCGGTCATGACCCAAAGCTCATGACCATAGGTAAGGATGGGAACGTAGATCGACCGGTAGATTGAGAGCTTTGCCTTCCGGCTCAGCTCCTTCTTCACCACAACGGATCGGTACAACGTCCGCATTACTGAAGACGCCGCACCGATCCGCCTGTCGATCTCACGATCCACTCTTCCCTCACTCGTGAACAAGACTCCTAGGTACTTGAACTCCTCCACTTGGGGTAGGGTCTCCTCTCCTACCCGGAGATGGCACTCCACCCTTTTCCGGGTGAGAACCATGGACTCGGACTTGGAGGTGCTGATTCTCATCCCGGTCGCTTCACACTCTGCTGCGAACCAATCCAGTGAGAGATGGAGATCCCGGTCAGATGAAGCCATCAGGACCACATCATCTGCAAAAAGCAGAGACCTAATCCCGCGGTCACCAAACCAGAACCCCTCAACGCCTTGACTGCGCCTAGAAATTCTGTCCATAAAAGTTATGAACAGAATGGGTGACAAAGGACAGCCTTGGCAGAGTCCAACCCTCACTGGAAATGTGTTCGACTTACTGCCGGCAATGCAGACCAAGCTCTGGCACTGATCATACAGGGAGTGGACCGCCACAATCAGACAGTCCGGTACCCCATACTCTCTGAGCATTCCCCACAGGATTTCCCGAGGGACACGGTCCAATGCCTTCTCCAAGTCTTTGGTTTAAAGTCACATCCAACAATTGCGACAACGACCTTTTACTGTCAACTGAGTTTTACCTTTTTATGATTTCTGCTGGTCTCCAGATTTTTTTCAATGCAAAAATTGTGCTTCGGCTCAAAAAAGGTTGACAATCACTGGCATATAGTACCAATAAGAGTACCGACAAATACAGATATCGATAAGGCTATTGTATCAATAAACCCCTAACAACATACACCCGGACTCATGACTCTGTGTCTCACGTACCAAACACTGCAGACACATTTATTAGCTTCTCACTCCTGTGATACTACGAGCAGTTGCTGCTCACGTTAGGCAGGAAACCAATTCCCGTGCGATGCCCGCAGGCTGACGCGTTGCCTTTGAACGTGTGTGTTTCAAGCCTTTTGTTTAGGACTTTGACAGAGCTGCTTCTTAAAGCTCACAGCTGCCCTCCAGTTGCCAATCGGGGACGCCTGTTAATGAAGTCCAATGCCTCCGCGACTCCTCCACTTTTTCTCTCTTTTTTACTTAAAGGGGAACATTATCAGCAGACCTATGCAAGCGTCAATATATACCTTGATGGTGCAGGAAAAAGACCATATATTTTTTTAACCGATTTCCGAACTCTAAATGGGTGAATTTTGGCAAATTAAACGCCTTTCTGTTTATCGCTCTGGAGGCGATGACGTCAGAATGTGACGTCGCCGAGGTAACACGGCCGCCATTTTCATTTTCAACCCATTGTAAACATTGGGTCTCAGCTCTGTTATTTTCCGTTTTTTCGACTATTTTTTGGAACCTTGGAGACATCATGCCTCGTCGGTGTGTTGTCGGAGGGTGTAACAACACTAACAGGGAGGGATTCAAGTTGCACCACAGGCAAGAAATCTGCCGCCAGACCCCCATTGAATTTGCCAGAGTGTCTGCCGGCGATGCTAAGACAGACATGGCACAGAGATGTATGGATAACCTGCAGATCCTGAGAGAGGCTATTAAATATGGAAACTATTTGTGGTGATTAATCATGTTTTTGTTTTCCAAGAGCCTAAAGACTCCAATACTGTGGTATCGCTTCTCCCCTCGCGAAAAAGGTAAATAGTTTGATGAAGGAAAAAAACTGCAGAATAGATGTAAATAGGCTTCCTCTGTTTGCAGTTTCAGATGTGACCTTGTTCTGTCAGGTGTGGGTTGACTTAAAGGGGAACATTATCACCAAACCTATGCAAGCGTCAATATATACCTTGATGGTGCAGAAAAAAGACCATGTATTTTTTGAACCGGTGAATTTTGGCAAATTAAACGCCTTTCTATTTATCGGTCTTTTAGCGATGACGTCACCGAGGTAACACACCCGCCATTTTCATTTTCACATTACAAACACCGGGTCTCTGCTCTGTTGTTTTCCGTTTTTTCCACTATTTTTTGGAACCTTGGAGACATCATGCCTCGACGGTGTGTTGTCGGAGGGTGTAACAACACTAACAGGGAGGGATTCAAGTTGCACCACTGGCAAGAAATCTGCCGCCAGACCCCCATTGAATGTACCAGAGTGTCTGCCGGCGATGCTAAGACAGACATGGCACAGAGATGTATGGATAACCTGCAGATGCATTTGCAACCATTAAGTCAACGAAATCACAAAGGTGAGTTTTGTTGATGTTGTTGACTTATGTGCTAATCAGACATACTGAATCTCCTCTCTGGTCAACAAAAGCACCTTGAGGATTCTAGCGGGAACTCTCATCCAACCCTTCTTCGATTACGCTTGCACCTCCTGGTACCCCAGCACCTCCAAAACCCTCAAATCTAGACTCCAAACATCCCAGAATAAGCTAGTCCGGTTACTTTTAGACCTCCACCCCAGATCACACCTCAATCCAACCCACTTCTCCAAAGTGGGCTGGCTCAGGGTGGAGGACAGAGTAAAACAACTTGCACTGAGCCTAGTCTATAAAATCTGCTACACCTCCTTGATACCGAAGTACATGTCAAATTACTTCCTTAACGTAAATGACCGCCATAACCACAACACCAGGGGGAGCTCCACAAACCACGTTAAACCCAGATTCCGATCCAACAAAGGTCTTAACTCATTCTCTTTCTTTACCACATCAATGTCGAATGCACTCCCAACAGGTATAAAAGTAAGTGCATCTCTATATTCCTTCAAAAGCGCTCTAAAACAACACCTCCAGGCAACTTCAACACTTTACTAATACCCTCCTCCATTCACATCCCATCTCCCCGGATTATAAACAACTCAAATGTACTTCTAATGTATATACTTGTTCTTATGCTATGTGAACTCACTATGTTCTCTGCTGGCTGTACATATCCTACTAAATAAGACCTACACTGTTTCAATGTCCACATTTCTCTGTTGATGCAATTGTTGATGACTGAAGTTCTGATGTCAACCAAAGCTCCTCATCCCACCCCCCGGATTGTAAATAATGTAAATAATTCAATGTACATACTATGATGATTAACTTGTGTGATGACTGTATTATGTTGATAGTATATATTTGTACCATGAATTGATTAACGTGGACCCCGACTTAAACAAGTTGAAAAACTTATTGGGGTGTTACCATTTAGTGGTCAATTGTACGGAATATGTACTGTACTGTGCAATCTACTAATAAAAGTATCAATCAATCAATCAAAACGGCATGACTGCCAACTAATCGATGCTAACATGCTACGCTAATCAATGCTAACATGCTATTTACGCTAGCTGTATGTCCATTTGAAACTAGATAGCCACATTTAATGCGAAACAAACACTTACCAATCGACGGATTGAAGTTGCTCCAGTGTCACAAGATGCGAAAGCCCTGATCGTTTGGTCCGCACATTTTACCGGCGATGCTAATAAGGCAGCGATGCTACGGGCCACTTCATTAGGTACACCCATGCTATAGCCGAATAGCGTCAATAGCTATTCGCTCAATAGCTTCAATTTCTTCTTCAATTTCGTTTTCGCTATCTGCCTCCATACTCCGACCATCTGTTTCAATACATGCGTAATCTGTTGAATCGCTTAAGTCGCTGAAATCTGAGTCTGAATCCGAGCTAATGTCGCTATATCTTGCTGTGGTAACCGCCATGTTGTTTACATTGGCAGCACTGTGTGACGTCACAGGGAAATGGATAGTGGTTTCCAAGATAGCGGAAATAAGGCACTTTAAAGCTTTATTTAGGGATATTACGGGACCGGTAAAATTTTGAAAAAAAATTAAAAAAATACAACAAGCCACTGGGAGCTGATTTTTATTGTTTTTAACCCTTTTGAAATTGTGATAATGTTCCCCTTTAAAAGCTTCTATCATTTCATGGCGAATCTAGTCTTGCCCGACACTGTGGCCTGAGTCGCTCTCACAGGATCAGACGGGTCGGTCTCGGAGCAACTCTGCTGCTGAGACCGGCAGCCAGACGATCATTTCCGAGTTGACTTTAATTCTTCAGACAAGTTCTACTATTTTTTTTAAATTGATACCAGTCAGGAATGTCTGCAAAAAAATCAGTGTCGGTGTTTTAATTGTGGGGAGTTGTAGTTTCCCAACCTCAAAACTAGTGAAGTTGGCACATTGTGTTAATCGTAAATAAAAACAGAATACAATTATTTGCAAATCCTTTTCAACCTCTACAGCAGGGGTGTCAAACTCAAATACAGAGTGGGACAAAATGTAAAACTGAACAAAGCCACGGGCCAAAGTTGAACAAATGAACCTTTTAATAAGGACCCAAACAAGTTTTGCATTGACTATTGACCAAGCAAGGCTTATATAACTTTATAGTGACATGTAAAATCGAGTTTTAAATAATAATCATTAAAAAATATCAATGGCATATCAAATACAATTTAAATACAAATTTAATGCCTCTTTTCTATTTGCAGCCCTCTGAGGTAAATATCAAAATAAAGTTTTTCCTCAGGCTAATAATACATTTGAAAATAAAACAACAATAACAAATGAATCAAACATTCAAGCCTTGAAGTAGCAAGAGAAAGTGCATGAGTAAAACATTATTACTTGGGGGGATGGGGGGTATATTGTAGCGTCCCGGAAGAGTTAGTGCTGCAAGGGTTTCTGGGTATTTGTTGTGTTACGGTGCAGATGTTCTCCCGAAATGTGTTTGTTATTCTTGTTTGGTGTGGGTTCACAGTGTGGTGCATATTTGTAAGATTGATTAAGTTGTTTATACAGCCACCCTCAGTGTGACCTGTATGGCTGTTGAACAAGTATGCGTTGCACTCACTTGTGTGTGTGTAACAGCCGCATATATTACGTGACTGGGTTGGCACGCTATTTCTATGTAGGAAAAGCGGACGTGACGACAGGTTGTAGAGGACGCTAAAGGCAGTGCCGTTAATGCACGCCCTCAATATTGTCGTCCGGGTAGAAATGGGGAGAATTCCGGGAGAATATTTACCCCGGGAGATTTTCGGGAGGGGCACTGAAATTTGGTAGTCCGGGAAAATCGGGAGGGTTGGCAATTATGAGTATTAGTGGTGAATGCGGCCGGTTTTATACAGCGGCACCGCCGCTGTATAAAACCGGCGGGCCAGCTCTGTTAATTTCATACTGCCTCAAGCGCCAAATTTGGCCCGCGGGCCAGAGTTTGACACCCATGCTCTACAGTATATACATGAATGGACTGGCAAAGACAAGATACTTTCTTGAACTGGAAAACTTTATTTTTTGCAAATATTGTCCAGGGTGTACCCCGCCTTCCGCCCGATTGTAGCTGAGATAGGCGCCAGCGCCCCCCGCGACCCCAAAAGGGAATAAGCGGTAGAAAATGGATAGATGGATGGATTAGCTCATTTGATATTTGATGCCTGCAACATGTTTTAAAAAGTGGCAAAAAATCTGAAAAAGTTGAGGAATGCTCATCAAACCCTTATTTGGAACATCCCACAGGTGAACAGGCTGATTGGGAACAGGTGGGTGCCATGATTGGGTATAGAAGCAGCTTCCATGAAATGCTCAGTCATTCACAAACAAGGACGGTGCGAAGGTCACCACTTTGTGAACAAATGCTTGAGCAAATTTTTGAACAGTTTAAGAACATTTCTCACCGAGCTATTGTAAGGAATTTATGGATTTCACCATCTAATATCCTCAAAAGCTTTAGAGAATCTGCAATCACTGCATGTAAGCGATGATATTACGGACCTTCGATCCCTCAGGCGATACTGCATCAAAAAGCGACATCGGTGTGTAAATGATATCACCACATGGGCTCAGCTATACTTCCGAAAACCACTGTCAGTAACTACAGTTCATCGCTACATCTTTAAGTGCAAGTTAAAACTCTACTATGCAAAGCAAACGGCATTTATCAACAACACCCAGAAACGCCGCCGTCTTCGCTGGGCCCGAGCTCATCTAAGATGGACTGATGCAAAGTAGAAAAGTGTTC
Source organism: Nerophis ophidion (assembly GCF_033978795.1). Lineage (NCBI taxonomy): Eukaryota > Metazoa > Chordata > Actinopteri > Syngnathiformes > Syngnathidae > Nerophis > Nerophis ophidion. The sequence continues at coordinate 4,821,361 of NC_084635.1, forward strand.
TGTGGTCAAATTGTTTTAGGAAACTGTGGACGTTGTGTCCTCCAATTACCATCCAAATTGTTATAGGCGTAAAGTTCAAAAGCCAGCATGTGTGATGGTATGGGGGTGTATTAGTGCCCAAGGCATGGGTAACTTACACATCTGTGAAGGCACCATTAATGCTGAAATGTACATACAGGTTTTGGAGCAACATATGTTGTCATCCAAGCAACGTTATCATGGACGCCCCTGCTTATTTCAGCAAGACAATGACAAGCCATGTGTTAAAATAGCGTGGCTTCAAAGTAAAAGAGTGCGGGTACTAGGCTAACCTGCCTGTAGTCCAGACCTGTCTCCCATTGAAAATGGCGCAACATGAAGCCTAAAATACCACAACCCGGACTATTGAACAACTTAAGCTGTACATCAAGCAAGAATGGGAAAGAATTCCACCTGAAAAGCTTCAAAAAATGGTCTCGTCAGTTCCTAAACATTTACTGAGTGTTGTTAAAAGGAAAGGCCATGTAACACAGTGGTAAAAATGCCCCTGTGCCAACTTTTTTGCAATGTGTTGCTGCCATTAAATTCTAAGTTAATGATTATTTGTAAAAAAAAAAAAATAAGTTTCTCAGTTTGAACATTAAATATCTATTCTTTGCAGTCTATTCAATTGAATAAAAATTGAAAAGGATTTGCAAATCATTGTATTCTTTTTTTATTTACCAATTACCAGGGCTGTGAATCTTTGGGTGTCCCACGATTCGATTCAATATCGATTCTATGGGTCACGATTCGATAATATATCGATTTTTTTCTATTTGATTCGATTCAAAAACGATATTTTTCCGATTCAAAAGGATTCTGTATTCATTCAATACATAGATTTCAGCAGGATCTACCCCAGTCTGCTGACATGCTAGCAGAGTAGTAAAAAAAAAGCTTTTATAATTGTAAAGGACAATGTTTTATCAACAGATTGCAATAATGTAAATTGGTTTTAACTATTAAACGAACCAAAAATATGACTTATTTTATCTTTGTGAAAACATTGGACACAGTGTGTTGTCCAGCTTATGAGATGCCATGCAAGTGTAAGCCACTGTGACACTATTGTTCTTTTTTGTCATTTTTATAAATGTCTAATGACATAGCTCGGTTGGTAGAGTGGCCGTGCCAGCAACTTGAGGGTTGCAAGTTCGATTCCCGCTTCCGCCATCCTTGTCATTGCCGTTGTGTCCTTGGGCAAGACACTTTACCCACCTGCTCCCAGTGCCACTCACACTGGTTTAAATGTAACTTAGATATTGGGTTTCACTATGTAAAGCGCTTTGAAATATATTTCACATATTTCAATGTCAATGAGGGATTTTTAATCACTGCTATGCTGAAATTATAACTAATATTGATACTGTTGTTGATAATATTCATTTTTGTTTCACTACTTTTGGTTTGTTCTTGTGGTGTTTGTGTCTCCTCTCAATTGTTCTGTTTATTGCAGTTTTGAGTGTTGCTGGGTCAGGTTCGGTTTTGGAATTGGATTGCATTGTTATGGTTATGGCTTCACGGTGGCAAAGGGGTTAGTGCATCTGCCTCACAATACGAAGGTCCTGCAGTCCTGGGTTCCAATCCAGGCTCGGGATCTTTCTGTGTGGAGTTTGCATGTTCTCCCCGTGAATGCGTGGGTTCCCTCCGGGTACTCCGGCTTCCTCCCACCTCCAAAGACATGCACCTGGGGATAGGTTGATTGGCAACACTAAATGGGCCCTAGTGTGTGAATGTGAGTGTGAATGTTGTCTGTCTATCTGTGTTGGCCCTGCGATGAGGTGGCGACTTGTCCAGGGTGTACCCCGCCTTCCGCCCGATTGTAGCTGAGATAGGCGCCAGCGCCCCCCGCGACCCCGAAAGGGAATAAGCGGTAGAAAATGGATGGATGGATGGTATTGCTGTGTAGTGGTTTGTTGGATTGATTTAAAAAACATTTTTTTTTTTAAAATCTATTTTTTAAAAATGAGAATCGATTCTGAATCGCATAACGTAAACGTATTCGAATCATTTTTTTCCCACACCCCTACCAATTACCCAACGTGCCAACTTCACTGGTTTTGGGTTTTGTATCTTAAATTTAACAAAGATGAATTGTTTAAAGTTGAAATTAAAGTAGAATTCAGCCAAATTTTTTTTTTAGATCACGTTTTATGTATCTTAAATCCGATGTTGAATTACATTTTTTTTTTATTTTATTTATTTTTATTTTTATTTTTTTTTTCTTCCCTTGGCCTCAGTCTGCACCCCCACTACAGGGCCCAGGCTAAGACCGATTTTTTTATTTTATTTTAATGTTTACCTGTATGTCATCTTTTTTGTAAGGGGCGCTGGAAGCCGGCAGACCCGTCAGCGATCCTGTTCTGTCTCCCTGTAATGTTTGTCTGATCTTGAATGGGATTGTGCTGAAAATTGTAATTTTCCTGACGGAATAAATAAAGTACTATCTAATCTAATCTAATTTTATTCTGGTGTTTTTTGGTGGATAACTGATGCTAACGTCCGATGTGTTTGCTTCATCATGTCCCCTAAAGCTGCAAGATTAGCATTGTCTAGAGCATTGATTGATTGATTGATTGATACTTTTATTAGTAGATTGCACAGTACAGTACATAATCCGTACAATTGACCACTAAATGGTAACACCCCAATACGTTTTTCAACTTGTTTAAGTCGGGGTCCACGTTAATCAATTCATGGTACAGCACAGGTGTCAAAGTCCTTTTCACTGAGGGCCACATCACAGTTATGTTTGGCCCCATTTGCACCGGTCCCCTCCAAGGTTTCTCATTGTCATCGTGATTTAGGGCTAATTGATTGATTATCTGTGTTTCAATACCCAGCGCTTCTTTATGGAGTTATTCATCTGATACAAGTTTTTTATTTTTATTCCACGATGCTCCAAGATCAACGTACTTTCCCCTTTGGTTCTTTAAAGTCATTTGTGCGATGAGAGGAGCAAACAGTTCTTTGACTGCTGTCAAACAAGCATCAGAGTTGAAGGACAAAGATCAAAACATGCTTCAGAAGAAGTGGTTTAGGAGCACAAGGGGGTTAGCGAGGATCTGGACTGTCAGTCTTTTCTGTCATTTTCAGTATGCTTTATAGCCTACGGTCGAAAGCATGAGCTGAATAAAGATCTTCCGTTATCCGTCCTCTAATGAGGCGAACACCAGAGGGCGAGGGGGAGACGGGTCGAGGGGCTTAACCTGCTTTTACGCCCTGACTTTAAGTGCTCTGACGGGTGATTTTGTGCTTATTCCCAGTTAAATTACGCAGAGTCCAGGCTGACCCAGCTGGAGGGATGCCACTGCGAGAAGACCTGCGGCGCCAACGGCCAGGTCTACAGGAACAAGGAGCTCTGGGCGGAGCCGGAAAATTGCAGGAACTGTGCATGTAAGGTGAGGGTCACTCTTGTTCTCATGAATGATGGAACTCTCACTCAAGGCTCACTCATCAAAAAGTGATGGCTGCTATCATCCGAGTGTTGTCACGATTGAAAGGGTATTGGATACTTGCCAACCTTTGAGACCTCCGATTTCGGGGGGCGGGGCGTGGTTGGCAGAGGTGGGTAGTAACGCGCTACAGTTACTCCGTTAGATTTACTTGAGTAACTTTTGGGATAAATTGTACTTCTAAGAGTAGTTTTTATGCAACATACTTTTACTTGAGTATATTTATAGAGAAGAAACGCTACTTTTACTCCGTTCCATTTATCTACATTCAGCTCACTACTCGCTACTTTTTTTTTATCGATCTATTAATGTTTGTTTTGGTTAATGACAGAGCTTCAAAGTAGAATTTCACCAATCACATGCAGTCACTGGTGACGTTGGACCAATCAAACAGAGCCAGGTGGTCACATGACCCGACTTAAACAAGTTGACAAACTTATTGGGGTGTTACCATTTAGTGGTCAATTGTACCGATTATGTACTGTACTGTGCAATCTACTAATAAAAGTTTCAATCAATGGATCAAAAGTGTAAAGGAAAAAAGACACTTTTTATTTCAACCGTACTTCCCGTCAAAAGCCTAAAGACTGATCGCACAGTTCCTGTCTTCACAATAAAAGTGTCGCTCCATCACGCCTGCGCTAACAAAATAAGAGTCTCCGAAAGCCAGCGCAAACAAGCTAGCAAGCTACGGAGTTTGCCGCCAATGTATTTCTTGTAAAGTGTATAAAAACGAATATGGAAGCTGGACAAATAAGATGCCAAAAAACAACGACTTTCATGTGGTATTAGACAGAAAAGAGGAACCTTTTTTCTCCTCCATTTGAAAACGTGGACGTCTGATTCCAATCAATGCAAGTCATCAGAATCAGGTAATACACCAACTTATATTATTGTCTTCATGAAAGATAGGAATCTATATGTTAAACATGCATGTATATTCATTAAAACACCTTCAACATGTCAACAAAAACGGCAAAATAAATATAAATTATATACTGTATATATAAATGCATGTATGTATATATATATATATATATATATATATATATATATATATATGATATGTGTGTGTATGTATATATGAGGTAGATCACCTCGACTTGGTCATTTACTAAGTAATTGATAAACGTTGAAAAACTTATTGGGGTGTTACCATTTAGTGGTCAATTGTACGGAATATGTACTGTACTGTGCAATCTACTAATACAAGTTTTAATCAATCAATCAATCAATCAAATCAATGAATGCCTACTGAGGCTATGGTGCTGTTAAGTTATTGTGGCTCAATTTGCAATTTTTTTTATTTTATTTTAATGTATTATTATTTAATATATATTATTGTTTTAGTTGCTTAAGAGATATTCCTGGCTCTGAATTTGCTCATTGCTATTTTTATGTTTTTGTGCATTATTTGTTGCCGTCATCATTAAACAAACAGGTTACTCATCAGTTACTCAGTACTTGAGTAGTTTTTTCACAACATACTTTTTACTTTTACTCAAGGTAAATATTGGGGTGACTACTCCTTACTTTTACTTGAGTAATAAATCTCTAAAGTAACAGTACTCTTACTTGAGTACAATTTCTGGCTACTCTACCCACCTCTGGTGGTTGGGGGCGGGGCGTGTTTAAAGGGGAACATTATCAGCAGACCTATGTAAGTGTCAATATATACCTTGATGTTGCAGAAAAAAGACCATATGGTTTTTTTTAACCGATTTCCGAACTCTAAAAGGGTGAATTTGGCGATTGAAACGCCTTTCAATTGTTCGCTGTCGGAGCAATGAACTTTCACCCGTGACGTCACAGCAGGAAGCAATCCGCCATTTTTCTCAAACACATTACACCAGTGGTTCTCAAACTTTTTTTTGTCATCTCCCACTTTGGACAAGGGGGGAGTTTTCAAGCCCCACCTGCCCCCATCGCCACAACAGAACGCTAATGCCAAGCTTAACATTCATCCATCCATCCATCATCTTCCGCTTATCCGAGGTCGGGTCGCGGGGGCAACAGCCTAAGCAGGGAAACCCAGACTTCCCTCTCCCCAGCCACTTCGTCTAGCTCTTCCCGGGGGATCCCGAGGCGTTCCCAGGCCAGCCGGGAGACATAGTCTTCCCAACGTGTCCTGGGTCTTCCCCGTGGCCTCCTACCGGTTGGACGTGCCCTAAACACCTCCCTAGGGAGGCGTTCGGGTGGCATCCTGACCAGATGCCCGAACCACCTCATCTGGCTCCTCTCCATGTGGAGGAGCAGCGGCTTTACTTTGAGTTCCTCCCGGATGGCAGAGCTTCTCACCCTATCTCTAAGGGAGAGACCCAAACTCATTTGGGCCGCTTGTACCCGTGATCTTATCCTTTCGGTCATGACCCAAAGCTCATGACCATAGGTGAGGATGGGAACGTAGATCGACCGGTAAATTGAGAGCTTTGCCTTCCGGCTCAGCTCCTTCTTCACCACAACGGATCGGTACAACGTCCGCATTACTGAAGACGCCGCACCGATCCGCCTGTCGATCTAAGCTTAACATTTTCAAATTTATTGAACATCAAGTAACATTCAAGTCAGGGTTTCCCACACATTCATTTATTTGTGGCGGCTCGCCACGAAAGAATTACGGCCGCCACAAATAAAAGAAAAATAAAAAAAATGTGACTTTTGACTCTGTCTATCTGTGTTGGCCCTGCGATGAGGTGGCGACTTGTCCAGGGTGTACCCCGCCTTCCGCCCGATTGTAGCTGAGATAGGCGCCAGCGCCCCCCGCGACCCCAGAAGGGAATAAGCGGTAGAAAATGGATGGATGGATGACTTTTGACTCGCTTGACCGCTCATAAAAGCAGTGGGACTGTCTGTGAATGGAGCTTATAGTTACATATTATATAAATATGTAAATATGTACATAAAGTGTTGTAATTATATTCCAACTCCGCGTTCTTCTTGGTCATTGCTGCCACAAGAATATAATAATAAAAATACATTTTTTAAGTGAAATTCCCTCCCGTTCCTCTCGCCCCACCTGTCATGTCTCTAAATCCCCCCAGGTGGGGCCCGCCCAACACTTATAGAAACGCTGCATTACACACACCGAGTCAAATCAGCTCTGTTATTTTCTGTTTTTTCGACTGTTTTCCCGTACCTTGGAGACATCATGCCCCGTCAGTGTGTTGTTGGAGGGTGTAACAACACAAACAGGGACGGATTCAAGTTGACTTACGTGCTAATCAGACATATCAATGGTCACGGCATGCTAATCGATGCTAACATGCTATTTACTCTAGCTGTATGTACATGTAGCATCATTTTTTTTTTCCCTTGGCCTCAGTCTGCACCCCCACTCCAGGGCCCAGGCTAAGACCGATTTTTTAAGTTTTATTTTAATCTTCTATTCTTTTCTCCCCCCCCATGTTTACCTGTATGTCATCTTTTTTGTAAGGGGCGCTGGAAGCCAGCAGACCCGTCAGCGATCCTGTTCTGTCTCCCTGTAATGTTTGTCTGATCTTGAATGGGATTGTGCTGAAAATTGTAATTTTCCTGAAGGAACTCCCCTGACGGAATAAATAAAGTACTATCTAATCTAGTCTGATCTAATTATGCCTCATTTGTAGCTATATTTGCATCCAGCCTTTCCCTCCACCCACATTTAATGCCAAACAAACACATACCAATCGACGGATTTAAGTTGCAAAAGTGGTCAAAAGATGCAATCGTTGGTTAGAAGGCGATCGCCGAATTCGTCCTCGTTGCCGCTGTCTGTCGTGATATGGCTCAGTAGCTTCAGTTTCTTCTTCAATTTTGTTTTTGCTATCTGCCTTTACACTCCAACCATCCGTTTCCATACATGCGTAATCTGTTGAATCGCTTGAAGGGGAACATTATCAGCAGACCTATGTAAGCGTCAATATATACCTTGATGGTGCAGAAAAAAGACCGTATATTTTTTTAACCGATTTCCGAACTCTAAATGGGTGAATTTTGGCGAATTAAACGCCTTTCTGTTTATCGCTCTTTTTGGGATGACATCAGAACGTGACGTCGCCGAGGTAACACACCCACCATTTTCATTTTCAACACATTACAAACAAAGGGTCTCAGCTCTGTTTTTTTCCGTTTTTTTGACTATTTTTTGGAACCTTGGAGACATCATGCCTCGTCGGTGTGTTGTCGGAGGGTGTAACAACACTAACAGGGAGGGATTCAAGTTGCACCACTGGCCCCAAGATGCCAAAGTGTCTGCCGCCAGACCCCCATTGAATGTGCCAGAGTGTCTCCACATTTGACCGGCGATGCTAAGACAGACATGGCACAGAGATGTATGGATAACCTGCCGATGCATTTGCAACGATAGTCAACGAAATCACAAAGGTGAGTTTTGTTGATTTTGACTGCCAGCTAATCGATGCTAACATGCTATGCTAATCGATGCTAACATGCTATTTACCGGCGGTGCTAAAGCAGACATGGCACAGAGATGTATGGATAACCTGTAGGTGCATTTGCAACTATATTACGTTTACTTCCACCCACATTTAATGCGAAAAAAACACTTACCAATCGACGGATTTAAGTTGCTCCAGTGTCACAAGATGCGAAAGTCCTGATCGTTTGGTCCGCACATTTTACCGGCGATGCTAACTTAGCTATTCGGCCATGCTATGGCTATGAATAGCGTCAATAGCCATTCGCTCAATAGCTTCAGTTTCTTCTTCAATACTTTCATACTCCAACCATCTGTTTCAATACATGCGTAATCTGTTGAATCGCTTAAGTCGCTGAAATCCGAGTTTGAATCCGAGCTAATGTCGCTATATCTTGCTGTGGTATTCCCATTGTTTGTTTACATTGGCAGCACTGTGTGACGTCACAGGGAAATGGCCAGTGTCTTCGCAGAGAGCGAAAATAAGGCACTTTAAAGCTTTATTTAGGGATAGTCCGAGACCGGTAAAATTTTGAAAAAAACTTCAAAAAATACAACAAGCCACTGGGAACTGATTTTTATTGTTTTCAACCCTTTTGAAATTGTGATAATGTTCCCCTTTAAGCAGCTGAAATCCGAGGCTGAATCCGAGCTAATGTCGGTATATCTTTCTGTTTTATCCGCCGTGTTTGTTTGTATTGGGATCACGCAGTGACGTCACAGGAAAATGGACGGGTGGATATAGCGATGTTGAGAATCAGGCACTTTGAAGCTTTTTTTCTGGATATTGCGTGATGGGTAAAATTTCAAAATTTAATTTAATTTAATTTGGCCCTTGAGACAATATCAATTTAGCCTTAGATCTGGCCCGCCGGTGTTATACAGCGTCGGTGCCGCTGTAACACTGCATTCACCGCTAATACTCATACTTGCCAACCCTCCTAATTTTCCCGGTAGACTCCCGAAGTTCAGCGCCCCTCCCGGAAATCTCCCGGGGCAACCATTCTCCCGAATTTCTACCGATTTCCACCTGGACAACTATAATGGGGGCGTGCATTTAAGGTACTGCCTTTAGCGTTCTCTACAACCTGTCGTCACGTCCACTTTTCCTCCATACTAACAGCGTGTCACATAATATTTGTGGCTTCAACACACACACACACAAGTAAATGCAAGGCATACTTGGTCAACAGCCATACAGGTCACACTGAGGGTGGCCGTATAAACAACTTTAGCACTGTTACAAATATGCGCCACACTGTGAACCCACACCAAACAAGAATGACAAACACGTTTCCGGTGAACATTCGCACCGTAACCCAACAGAACAAATACCCAGAACCCTTTGCAGCACTAACTCTTTCGGGAAACTTCCAGCAAACTGACCAATGATTAACGTTTTATTCATGCATTTTCTCTTGCTACTTCAAGGCTTGAATGTTTGGTTCATTTACTATTCTTATTTTATTTTCAATTTTATTATTAGCCTGTGGAAAAAAATTGATATCTACCTCAGAAGATTGCAAATAGAAAAAAAGGCATTACATTTGTATTTAAATTTTATTTGATATGCCGTTGTACCGATCCGTTGTGGTGAAGAAGGAGCTGAGCCGGAAGGCAAAGCTCTCAATTTACCGGTCGATCTACGTTCCCATCCTCACCTATGGTCATGAGCTTTGGGTCATGACCGAAAGGATAAGATCATGGGTACAAGCGGCCCAAATGAGTTTCCTCCGCCGGGTGGCGGGTCTCTCCCTTAGAGATAGGGTGAGAAGCTCTGCCATCCGGGAGGAACTCAAAGTAAAGCCGCTGCTCCTCCACATGGAGAGGAGCCAGATGAGGTGGTTCGGGCATCTGGTCAGGATGCCACCCGAACGCCTCCCTAGGGAGGTGTTTAGGGCACGTCCAACCGGTAGGAGATCACACAGGGAAGACCCAGGACACGTTGGGAAGACTATGTCTCCCAGCTGGCCTGGGAATGCCTCGGGATCCCCCGGGAAGAGCTAGACGAAGTGGCTGGGGAGAGGGAAGTCTGGGTTTCCCTGCTTAGGCTGTTGCCCCCGCGACCCGACCTCGGATAAGCGGAAGATGATGGATGGATGGATGGATGGATGCCATTGATATATTTTTAAATTATTATTATTTGAAACTGGATTTTGCATGTCACTAAAGTTATATAAGCCTTGCTTGTTCAATATTTAATGCAACACTTGTTTGGGTCCCAAGGTTAATTTGTTCAACCTTGGCCCGCGGCTTTGTTCTGTTTCAAATTTTGGCCCACTCTGTATTTGAGTTTGACACACCTGATCTGGAGTATAAGTCGCACCTGCCGAAAATGCATAATAAAGAAGTAAAAAAGACATATAAGTCGCATTTTTGGGGGGAGATTTATCTGCTAAAACCCAACACCAAGAATAGACATTTGAAAGGCATTTTTAAATAAATAAAGAATAGTGAACAATACGTTATATGAGGCATAAATAACAACTGAGAAGGTGCCTGCTATGTTAACCTAACATATTATGGTTAGAATCATTCAAATAACTATAACATATAGAACATGCTATATGTTTACCAAACTATCTGTCACTCCTAATTGCTAAATCCCACAAAATCTTATAGGTCTAGTCCAGTGGTTCTTAACCTTGTTGGAGGTACTGAACCCCCCACCAGTTTCTTTAGTGAAAAATAAAATGTTTTTTTTTTTCAAATCCAAGAAAAACTTGTTTGTTTTTATTGGTGCACAAAATAAACCGTGCATGAAGACGTTGTTCACAGAACAAAACCAACACAGTGCATGATTTCACCAAAAAATAACACACCTTACACGCATTACCATGAATTGATTAACGTGGACCCCGACTTAAACGAATTGAAAACCCTATTGGGGTGTTACTATTTAGTGGTCAATTGTACGGAATATGTACTGTACTGTGTAAAGCAGGGGTGTCAAACTCAAATACAGAGTGGGCCAAAATTTAAAACCGAACAAAGCCGCGGGCCGAGGTTGAACAAATGAACCTTTTAATAGGGACCCAAACAAGTTTTGCATTGAATATTGAACAAGCAAGGCTTATATAACTTTATAGTGACATACAAAATCCAGTTTCAAATAATAATAATTAAAAAAAATATCAATGGCATATCAAAATTTAAATCAAAATTGAATGCCTTTTTTCGGCGGTGTTGAGGTGTACGGGGTTTGGTGATAGCGGGGGTTGTATATTGTAGCTTCCCGGAAGAGTTAGTGCTGCAAGGGTTTCTGGGTATTTCTTCTGTTGTGTTTATGTTGTGTTACGGTGCGGATGTTCTCCCGAAATGTGTTTGTCATTCCTGTTTGGTGTGGGTTCACAGTGTGGCGCATATTTGTAACAGTGTTAAAGTTGTTTATACGGCCACCCTCAGTGTGACCTGAATGGCTGTTGACCAAGTATGCCTTGCATTCACTTGAGTGAGTGTATAAGCCGCATATATTATGTGACTGGGTTGGCACGATGTTTGTATGGAGGAAAAGTGGACATGGCGACAGGTTGTAGAGAACGCCAAAGGCAACGCCTTTAAGGCCCACCCCAAATATTGTTGTCCGGGATGAAATTTGGGAAGGGCACCGAACTTTGGGAGTTTTCCGGGAAAATCGGGAGGGTTGGCAAGTAAGAGTATTAGCGGTGTTATAGCGGTGGGCCAGATCTAATGTTAATTTGATATTGCCTCAAGGGCCAAATTAAATTACACGGCGGGCCAGAGTTTGACACCATGATTTAAACTGTACTGTTTCATTTAATGTATTCTCTTCCTTGGCAATCTGCTAGTAAAAGTTTCAATCAATCAATCAGAAAACCTGCAAATCAGATGGAAAATTAGAAGGAACATTGTTTTGGGTTATCCATAATACGCCGACAGGGAGAAGTTTTTATTTACACGATAATTCGGATGTACTTATACTTCCGTGGCGGAGGCTCCACCGAACCCCTAGGGTTCGATGGAACCCAGGTTAAGAACCACTGCTTCAGTACTTCATCCTTCCCCAGGTCTGATACCATGGCGGCCAAATGGCAGCTCCCTGGTAATCATCCTCTAATTAGCGCCCTTGTCTGCCCGCACACATGGAAGCCAGACTTCGAAATGTGTTGAATCAGGCCATGTGGGGACCTGGGGGGGTTTCGACTTGTGTCACTACACGGCGAGCACGGGAGAGATTTTTGTCGGTATGATTCGCTCCTCCGAACATACCTGGCGGGGGATTGTCCCAATGACTCATGAAATTAAGAGGCATCTGCAAGGGTAGATTGGCTTCAGAACCGAAGTCAGTCCTCCAGGGTCTTTATATCATCAGTCCTCCAGCACTGAATGGTGGATCCATTAACCAGTTGTACTTTTCGACCCTATTGGACAACTCATTAGGCGGGGTAATTCAATCAGATTGGCGCTGTTTGTTTTGCACGGATGTTTACCCATTAAGATGTCAATCAATCAATCAATCAATCAATGTTTACTTATATAGCCCTAAATCACTAGTGTCTCAAAGGGCTGCACAAACCACTACGACATCCTCGGTAGGCCCACATAAGGGCAAGGAAAACTCACACCCAGTGGGACGTCGGTGACAATGATGACTATGAGAACCTTGGAGAGGAGGAAAGCAATGGATGTCGAGCGGGTCTAACATGATACTGTGAAAGTTCAATCCACAATGGATCCAACACAGTCGCGAGAGTCCAGTCCAAAGCGGATCTAACACAGCAGCGAGAGTCCCGTTCACAGCGGAGCCAGCAGGAAACCATCCCAAGCGGAGGCGGATCAGCAGCGCAGAGATGTCCCCAGCCGATACACAGGCAAGCAGTACATGGCCACCGGATCGGACCGGACCCCCTCCACACGGGAGAGTGGGACATAGGAGAAAAAGAAAAGAAACGGCAGATCAACTGGTCTAAAAAGGGAGTCTATTTAAAGGCTAGAGTATACAGATGAGTTTTAAGGTGAGACTTAAATGCTTCTACTGAGGTGGCATCTCGAACTGTTACCGGGAGGGCATTCCAGAGTACTGGAGCCCGAACGGAAAACGCTCTATAGCCCGCAGACTTTTTTTGGGCTTTGGGAATCACTAACAAGCCGGAGTCCTTTGAAGGCAGATTTCTTGCCGGGACATATGGTACAATACAATCGGCAAGATAGGATGGAGCTAGACCGTGTAGTATTTTATACGTAAGTAGTAAAACCTTAAGATGTCTTGTTGACCAGGTGATTGAACCAAGAAATGTGTTTGACTAAGGTGGTGCAATACATTTTTATGATCGAACCGGAATCGCACGTTGCAGTTCCCAAAAAAAAGGGTTACATTGAAACCTATTTTCTAATTATGCAGCTGAATGATACAACGGTTTGACTTTTTAGCGATACGGCTCAAATAATTGATGTCAGTGTTGTAGGGTTGTACGGTATACTGGTATTAGTTTGGTATTGTGATACTAATGAATCCTATTCGGTTCTACAAACCCTGTTTCCCTATGAGTTGGGAAATTGTGTTAGATATATAAACAGAATACAATGATTTGCAAATCACTTTCAACCCATATTCAGTTGAATATGCTACAAAGACAACATATTTGATGTTCAAACTGTTAAAGGGGAACATTATCACAATTTCAAAAAGGTTAAAAAAAATAAAAATCAGTTCCCAGTGGCTTGTTGTATTTTTTGAAGTTTTTTCCCAAATTTTACCGGTCTCGGAATATCCCTAAATTAAGCTTTAAAGTGCTTGATTTTCGCTATTTGCGAAGACACTGGCCATTTCCCTGTGACGTCACACAGTGCTGCCAATGTAAACAAACAATGGGAATACCACAGCAAGATATAGCGACATTAGCTCGGATTCAAACTCGGATTCCAGCGACTTTAGCGATTCAACAGATTACGCATGTATTGAAACAGATGGTTGGAGTATGAAAGTATTGAAGAAGAAACTGAAGCTATTGAGCGAATAGCTATTGACGCTATTCATAGCCATAGCATGGCCGAATAGCTGCGTTAGCATCGCCGGTAAAATGTGCGGACCAAACGATCAGGACTTTTGCATTTCGTGACACTGGAGCAACTTAAATCCGTCGATTGGTAAGTGTTTGTTTCGCATTAAATGTGGGTGGAAGGAAACGTAATATAGTTGCAAATGCATCTACAGGTTATCCATACATCTCTGTGCCATGTCTGCTTTAGCACCGCCGGTAAATAGCATGTTAGCATCGATTAGCGTAGCCTGTTAGCATCGATTAGCTGGCAGTCAACATCAACAAAACTTACCTTTGTGGTTTTGTTGACTATCGTTGCAAATGCATCTGCAGGTTATCCATACATCTCTGTGCCATGTCTGTCTTAGCACCGCCGGTAAATAGCATGTTAGCATCGATTAGCGTGGCATGTTAGCATTGATTAGCTGGCAGTCAACATCAACAAAACTCACCTTTGTGATTTCGTTGACTATCGTTTAAATGCATCTGCAGGTTATCCATACATCTCTGTGCCATGTCTGCTTTAGCATCGCCGGTCAAATGTGGAGACACTCTGGCACATTCAATGGGGGTCTGGCGGCAGACACTTTGGCATCTTGGGGCCAGTGGTGCAACTTGAATCCCTCCCTGTTAGTGTTGTTACACCCTCCGACAACACACCGACGAGGCATGATGTCTCCAAGGTTCCAAAAAATAGTCAAAAAAACGGAAAATAACAGAGCTGAGACCCGGTGTTTGTAATGTGTTGAAAATGAAAAAGGCGGGTGTGTTACCTCGGCGACGTCACATTCTGACGTCATCGCCTCCAGCGCGATAAACAGAAAGGCGTTTAATTCGCCAAAATTCACCCATTTAGAGTTCGGAAATCGGTTAAAAAAATATATGGTCTTTTTTTCTGCACCATCAAGGTATATATTGACGCTTACATAGGTCTGCTGATAATGTTCCCCTTTGTTGTTGCAAAAAATCATTAACTTTAGAATTTGATGCCAGCAACATGTGACAAAGAAGTTGGGAAAGGTGGCAATAAATACTGATAAAGTTGAGAAATACTCATCCATTACTTATTTGGAACATCCCACAGGTGTGCAGGTTAATTGGTAACAGGTGGGTGCCATGACTGGGTATAAAAACAGCTTCCCAAAAAATGCTCAGTCTTTCACAAGAAAGGATGGGGCGAGGTACACCCCTTTGTCCACAACTGCGTGAGCAAATAGTCAAACAGTTTAACAGTTTCTGAAAGTGCAATTGCAAGAAATTTAGGGATTTCGACATTTATGGTCCATAATATCATCAAAAGGTTCACAGAATCTGAAGACATCACTCCACATAAGCGGCATGGCCAGAAACCAACATTGAATGACCGTGACCTTGATCCCTCAGACGGCACTGTATCAAAAACCGACATCCATATCTAAAGGATATCACCACATGGGCTCAGGAACACTTCATAAAACCACTGTCACTAAATACAGTTCGTCGCTACATCTGTAAGTGCAAGTTAAAGCTCTACTATGCAAAGCGAAAGCCATTCATCAACAACATCCAGAAACACCACCAGCTTCTCTGGCCTCGAGATCATCTAAGATGGACTGATGCAAAATGGAAAAGTGTTCTGTGGTCTGACGAGTCCACATTTCAAATTGTTTTTGGAATTATTCCACATTGTGTCATCCGGACCAAAGGGGAAGCGAACCATCCAGACTGTTATAGACGCAAAGTTCAAAAGCCAGCATGTGTGATGGTATGGGGGTGTATTAGTGCCCAAGGCATGGGTAACTTACACATCTGTGAAGGCACCATTAATGCTGAAAGGTACATACAGCTTTTGGAACAACATATGCTGCCATCCAAGCGCCGTCTTTTTCATGGACGCCCCTGCTTATTTCAGCAAGACAATGCCAAGCCACATTCAGCACGTGTTACAACAGCGTGGCTTTGTAAAAAAAAGAGTGCGGGCACTTTATGAAGCGTAAAATACGACAGCGGAGACCCCGGACTGTTGAACGACTGAAGCTCTACATAAAACAAGAATAAGAAAGAATTCCACTTTGAAAGCTTCAACAATTAGTTTCCTCAGTTCCCAAACGTTTGAGTGTTGTTAAAAAAAAAAAAAAGGGAATGTAACACAGTGGTGAACATGCCCTTTCCCAACTACTTTGGCAGGTCTTGTAGACATAAAATTCTAAGTTAATTATTTGCGGGAAAAAAAAAAGTTTATGAGTTTAATCATCAAATATTTTGTCTTTGTAGTGCATTCAACTGAATATGGGTTAAAAAGGATTTGCAAATCATTGTATTCTGTTTATATTTACATCTAACAAAATTTCTCAACTCATATGGAAACAGGGTTTGTATATTGCCTCTGACGTTGTGTCTGCTGGTTTACGAGCAGAGGACAATCATCCCCCATCCACTGTAATGATACCAAGTACAGGAGCGTATTGTGTCAATAATAATATAATTACGTAAATGTTTGTGGCATCACAATATATTTTATTTTTAAAACAATTATATTATGTTTATGAACTCAGGAAATATGTCCCTGGACACATGACAAATTTAAATATGACCATAGTAATTCATTATAATTTGAGTTTGATACTGTACATACATTTATTATTAAATGTGTCTATATTTTTTGGGGTTGAAAAAGTACATTTAATTAGTTATTTCACGATTTAATGAATTATCTCCTCATTAACGACCATATATTCTGAATCATTGGAACCTCATACTGTGTAGAGTTTGCACGTTCTCCGGGTTAAGCCACCTTCCCTCCACATTCTAAAAACATTCATTTCAAGTTAATTGGAGACTTTATATTGTCAATAGGCATGAACGATTGTTGGTCTGGTATGTGCCCTGCGATTGGCTGGTGACCAGTCGAGGGTGGACCCCGGCTCCGGCTTATCCACGACCCTAATGATGATAAGCAGTAAACACTGCCATTGGTTTAAAGTTTCCCGAGTTTTAAGAGCTATTTACCTATTTTTAATCATTGACATCATAATCCTAATTTTAGTCTAAATAATTACATTGTTCATTCCAGTTTGAAAATGTTAACATTGAGAAAATTCAAACAATTTCCGGACTATAAGGCACGCTTAAATCATTATTATTTTTTTTTTCCAAAACTCGACAGTGCGCTTTATAACCCGGTGCGCATAATGTACGGAATAAATCTGGTTATGCTTACGGAAATCAAAGCAATTTTATTTGGTACAAGGTGTAGTGATAAGTGCAACCAGTAGATGGCAGTCAAACATAAGAGATATGTGTAGACTGCAATATGACTCAAGTAAACCACACCAAAGTTGTATATGTTCCATTGAAAATATAGAACATTACACACGGCGCTCAAAAAACTATCAAAATGTTTTAGTATGACTTTGGTAAGCTATGAAGCCGCACTGCTTGATGGATTGTACTGTGCTTCAACATACCTGTAGAGTTATGTTATATCTGCCGTTTTGTTTCGCAATATTATGCAAAATCAACTTTTCTTACCTTCTGGTGCCTGCTGTATTTGGGATCTGCAAAAGTCCTGTAAAATTTTGCGCGTCCGCCTTTGTAGTCTGTGTGGACTCCATAGTCAATAAACTTATTTTTGCTATCTTCTTATGGGACATTCATCCTCCGCTGTTGCCATTTCTAATATAAAGTAGTGTAAAGTTCTTACTTATATCTGTCAGTAAACTCACCATGAAAGCGCTAAAACGGGGTTAGGGAACCTATGGCTCTAGAGCCAGATGTGGCTCTTTTGATGACTGCATCTGGCTCTCAGATTAATCTTAACTGACATTGCTTAACACGATAAGAAATTAATATTTCCACTGGTAATCGGAGTTAAAAATAATGTTCAAAATACAAAACATTCTCCTGCATTTTAATCCATCCATTCGTTTTCTAACGCATCTGTTCAAGAAAGTAAGAAGTATTCTATTTATTATTGGTTAGCTTCAGAATAAAAATGTTATTAAAAAGAACATGAGAGTTATTGTACTCAAAAAATGTTGACGTTACTTAAAAATGCACGCATTTAGTTGTATTCAGTGTTAAAATAAAAATGTAAGGCTCTCATGGAAATACATTTTAAAATATTTGGCTTTCATGGCTCCCTCAGGCAAAAAGGTTCCCGACCCCTGTGCTAAAACACACCGGTGTAGTGAGTTTATATTATTCACCCAAGGAACTTTAGTTATTAGAGAGTTCGGGTCGGACGTTTTTTCACGGGACACATTTCCGGCGTTGTTATTGCACTAGTGAGACATGGATGAGAAGAGGCTGCTCTGTTATTGTTTTAAGTAAAGTCTGACCAAAAACCACCATTACATGTTATGGTCCGGAAAATACAGTAAAGGATATATCCACACATAGTATTTTGTTAAAGATTTGGAAACATCCCAAGGATGCTTAATTCAAGAATTTCTACCATAAAAAATGGCTAATTTCTACATATATGATGTTTTATCTACTAAATATAACTAATTACACAAATTTTAATAGTTTTTTCCCCCAAATTTGGTCTTATATTTTGTCAGCAATTATTCCATAAATGTATTTTGTCCGTCAAACTCAGCCGGAGTTCGGGTCGATATCTTGGTCTGACAGTGTGTAAAGAACTCCGACCGCAAGGTGTCTGAAATATCTACCACCGACAGCTCCCCAATAAAGTATATCCCCCTGAGCTATGTTTTGAAAGACTTCTACAGTTCCACACTGCAAAAAGTCAGTGTTCAAAAACGAGAAAAAAATAAATAAATAAATTAAAGGTATTTTATTTGAACTAAACGAAATTATCTGCCAATAGAACAAGAAAAATTGACTTGTCAAGACTTTCCAAAACAAGTAAAATGAGCAAACCTCAATGAATCCAAAAATACCTTAAAATAATTATTTTCCCACTAATAAGTGCACTTTTCTTGGTAGACATAAAAAGAAAATTTAGCTCAAAATGTTCAAAAATATTCTTAAATGAAGTAAATGCTAGTGCCATTATCTTGACATAATTGGCATTACATTTCTTGAAACCAGCAAACTTATACTAAAAACCTATGTATTGTTCTTAACGGAAATGCAACAAGGAAATCGCTTATTACTCTCGGGCATACTTGCTAACACTCACGCCCAATGATGTTATAACTGTAGAATGATCGAGGGCGAGTTCTTAGTTTCTTATGTGGGGTTATTGTTAGGCAGTTTCATTAATGTCCTCCCAGCGCGGTAACAACACACAACAACAGCAGTCACGTTTTCGTTTACCGTAAACAGCTACGTTGTGACACTCTTAAACAGGACAATACTGCCAACTACTCTGCATGCATAGGGTTAGAGAAATAGTGACAGAGAATAGAACAAGGATGGGCGATTCAACCCTTAACTCAACAATGAGTAGATGAGTGTTATATGTGTGGAAATGTGGAAATAAATGAACACTGAAATTCAAGTATTTATTTTATTTATATACTGTATATAATATGAAATATTTGACTCTTAACAACGCACCCAAAAACCAGAAATCTGAGGTTTTAAGGTTGGCAAGTTTGCTCTCTGGTCTAAAAATGCATTTTTCCATCAACAACATGACATCATCGCGTAAAATGCGTGCTCTTTCAGTCAATTAGTGCGCATATCATTTTTTAAAATATTTTTTTTTAATTGTAATTTTGAAGAATTTATCTGAATGTGCATGAACTAGCTCTGTTCAAAATTGTTTGAATTGTCACATGTTAAATGTTTAAATATTAGTTTGTTTACTGTACCGTGCCAACTGTACTACTATGAGTACGTTTTTTCTATTGTTTCATTGAAAATAAAAAAGCAAAGTCCATTGGGCTGTCATCTGTTTTAATTATGAGACACAATTGTGTCAAAATCATGATTTTTTTTTTTTTTTCATGCTGGAAATAAGAAATCATTACTTTAAAAAAGTAGTTTTATACTTGTGTCGACGAAACATCTTTGCAACAGTTGATATTCTAGTTTCAAGCATGTTTTACTCAATATAGGTCATCAAATCTCAGCAACAAGCTGTAATATCTTACTGAGATCATTTAGAACCAAAACCATTAAAACAGGGGTGTCCAAACTTTTTCCACCGAGGGCCGCACACTGAAAAATCAAAGCAAGCCGTATGTACAAAAAATATGCATTTAGGCCTCCACTCAGGCTCGATCCCGGGGACCCTAAAGGGTTTTGGTAAAATAAAAAAAGTGTCATTATTCAGTATTATTTTTAATAATAATACTGTCAATATAACGTTATTAAACATTTAAGTTGTATGCTCTTTTTGTCAAAGAAAACCCTGTTTTTTTAAGGTAATATTTTCACCCAATAACATTTTTAAGTGGAATATTTGGGATTATATAATAATTGGAGCTTTAAAAACTGTCAATAACTCATAACATTGATTTTAATTCATTATTATAATTTTTTTAGCAATGACACTTAAAAACAAATTACACAACAATTATTGGGGATCCTACTCATTAAAGTGTTAAAAAAAAAATTATACATTTTATTAACTGTTTACTTTTAAGACAATAACCTCCAGATCAACTTCAGATTATACGTTTTATTGTTCATGTTGTTAGGACTCGAAGTAAGGAGAGGACCCAGATGCAGTGAAGAAGTAAAAAAAAAATAAAGCTTTTATTTTGAAACAACTTTTTACCTCCAATGCAAAAAAAAAAAATTTTCTCAAGAATAAATCAACGCGCGGAAAAATAATACCGAGGATAAACAACTTAAAATCACTCCACAAAAATAAGGAGGAATACTAATCTAAGGAAATTCTAACAAAAAACGAATATTAATAAGAATAAACGAAAAGCGATCCAACAGGAGGAAAAAACACCAAAACGACCTATAAACACTATAATGAGGCAATAAATTAGAAATTTTGAAAAACAAAAACTCACCAATTAGTAAGACGAAGGATAACCAAGGACGCTCGAAGGAAGAAAAAGTAAACTCAAAATTACAGCAAAAACTAGGGTAACTAGGAAAACAGGAGCAAGGCAAGGAGCTAGTCAAGGACATGGACATGGACGCTAGAAAGGCACGATAGTCGAGACGATCTGGCACAGGACAAACGCATAAGTGAGCTTAAATAGGATGTGGGAGTGATGGGGAACAGGTGGAAACAATCAGGGATCAGGGATGACGTCAGACTGGTGACAAAACGACCTATATATAAACACTAACTATAATGAGGCAATAAATTCGAAATTTGGAAAAACAAAAACTCACCAATTAGGAAGACGAAGGATAACCAAGGACACTCGAAGGAGGAAAAAGTAAACTCAAAATTACAGCAAAAACTAGGGTAACTAGGAAAACAGAAGCAAGGCAAGGAGCTAGTCAAGGACATGGACATGGACGCTAGAAAGGCACGATAGTCGAGACGATCTGGCACAGGACAAACGCAGAAGTGAGCTTAAATAGGATGTGGGAGTGATGGGGAACAGGTGGAAACAATAAGGGATCAGGGATGACGTCAGACTGGTGACAAAACGACCTATATATAAACACTAATTATAATGAGGCAATAAATTCGAAATTTTGAAAAACAAAAACTCACCAATTAGGAAGACGAATGATAACCAAGGACGCTCGAAGGAAGAAAAAGTAAACTCAAAATTACAGCAAAAACTAGGGTAACTAGGAAAACAGGAGCAAGACAAGGAGCTAGTCAAGGACATGGACATGGACGCTAGAAAGGCACGATAGACGAGACGATCTGGCACAGGACAAACGCAGAAGTGAGCTTAAATAGGATGTGGGAGTGATGGGGAACAGGTGGAAACAATCAGGGATCAGGGATGACGTCAGACTGGTGACAAAACGACCTATATATAAACACTAACTATAATGAGGCAATAAATTCGAAATTTTGAAAAACAAAAACTCACCAATTAGGAAGAAGAATGATAACCAAGGACGCTCGAAGGAAGAAAAAGTAAACTCAAAATTACAGCAAAAACTAGGGTAACTAGGAAAACAGGAGCAAGGCAAGGAGCTAATCAAGGACATGGACATGGACGCTAGAAAGGCACGATAGTCGAGACGATCTGGCAAAGGACAAACGGAGAAGTGAGCTTAAATAGGATGTGGGAGTGATGGGGAACAGGTGGAAACAATCAGGAATCAGGGATGACGTCAGAGTGGTGACACAAGAGGAAGGGCCCGTGGTCTGAAACAAGAGGGTAGCTTTTCAAAATAAAACACGTAAACCACAAGACAGAAAAACCAAGACAAGACTTCCCTCACCGCGGAGTGACACATGTTTTTTTTTTGTTTGTCTTAGGCCCTTTTTAAAAAACAAAAACAGCGTACTTTTTTACATAGTAAACACAAAATATGCAACATTTTCCCCCAAAAATATCCCAAAGTAGAATATTTAAAGTGACGTTATTGGAGCCTTGAATAGGTCAATAATTCATAATGTCATTGATTTTGATTCATTATTATTTTTTAAAGAAAGAAACAGCCTGCATGGCAGCTTTGTGTTATTCGAGTCAACATTGCAACATTTTCTTGTTACATTTCACCTGTTGGCTCTTTTATGACACTTTTTATGTTTTTTTTTTTTAATAGTATTTTTATAATGTGCCGTGGGGCCGTTAATAAATGACCTGTGGGCCGCACTTTGGACACCCCTGCATTAAAACAAGTAAAACGCTCTTACATAAAATCTTTTTAGTGAGAAGAAATATCATATCAGATGGAAAATAAGCAAATATTACCCTTATTTGAGATATTTCAATCAATGTTTATTTATATAGCCCCAAATCACAAATGTCTCAAAGGACTGCACAAATCATTACGACTACAACATCCTCGGAAGAACCCACAAAAGGGCAAGGAAAACTCACACCCAGTGGGCAGGGAGAATTCACATCCAGTGGGACGCCTGTGACAATGCTGACTATGAGAAACCTTGGAGAGGACCTCAGATGTGGGCAACCCCCCCCCTCTCTAGGGGACCGAAAGCAATGGATGTCGAGCGGGTCTAACATGATACTGTGAAAATTCAATCCATATTTGAACACAACCGCGAGAGTTCAGTTCAAAGCGGATCCAAGACAGCAACGAGAGTCCCGTCCACAGGAAACCATCTCAAGCGGAGGCGGATCAGCAGCGTAGAGATGTCCCCAACCGATACACAGGCGAGCGGTCCATCCTGGGTCCCGACTCTGGACAGCCAGTACTTCATCCATGGTCATCGGACCGGACCCCCTCCACAAGGGAGGGGGGGGACATAGGAGAAAGAAAAGAAGCGGCAGATCAACTGGTCTAAAAAGGAGGTCTATTTAAAGGCTAGAGTATACAGATGAGTTTTAAGGTGAGACTTAAATGCTTCTACTGAGGTAGCATCTCGAACTGTTACCAGGAGGGCATTCCAGAGTACTGGAGCCCGAACGGAAAACGCTCTATAGCCCGCAGACTTTTTTTGGGCTCTAGGAATCACTAATAAGCCGGAGTCCTTTGAACGCAGATTTCTTGCCGGGACATATGGTACAATACAATCGGCAAGATAGGATGGAGCTAGACCGTGTAGTATTTTATACGTAAGTAGTAAAACCTTAAAGTCACATCTTAAGTGCACAGGAAGCCAGTGCAGGTGAGCCAGTATAGGTATATATGTATGTATATATGTATATAAAGGTATATACAGTACAGGTATATATGTATGTATATATGTATATAAAGGTATATACAGTACAGGCGTAATGTGATCAAACTTTCTTGTTCTTGTCAAAAGTCTAGCAGCCGCATTTTGTACCAACTGTAATCTTTTAATGCTAGACATGGGGAGACCCGAAAATAATACGTTACAGTAGTCGAGACGAGACGTAACAAACGCATGGATAATGATCTCGGCGTCTTTAGTGGACAAAATGGAGCGAATTTTAGCGATATTACAGAGATGAAAGAAGGCCGTTTTAGTAACGCTTTTAATGTGTGACTCAAAGGAGAGAGTTGGGTCGAAGATAATACCCAGATTTTTTACCAAGTCACCTTGTTTTATTATTTGGTTGTCAAATGTTAAAGTTGTATTATTAAATAGAGGTCGGTGTCTAGCAGGACCGATAATCAGCATTTCCGTTTTTTTGGCGTTAAGTTGCAAAAAATTAGCAGACATCCATTGTTTAATTTCATTAAGACACGCCTCCAACTGACTACAATCCGGCGTGTTGGTCAGCTTTAGGGGCATGTAGAGTTGGGTGTCATCAGCATAACAGTGAAAGCTAACACCGTATTTGCGTATGATGTCACCTAGCGGCAGCATGTAGATGCTGAAGAGTACAGGGCCAAGGACCGAACCCTGGGGAACTCCACATATTTAATCTTACTTAGATTTCGGTTTTTGAAATGCAGACTTCAAAGGAACAGAAACAATTCACTAAGGCACAGGAAATAAATGATTCAATCATGATATAATTAAATGATTAAATATTTAGTAATATATTAAAATTAATATTTAAATAATTTAAATACACACTGAATTATTGATAGATGTAATAACATATTTATGAATTCAAATTGTAATTAATTAATTTAAATCATTAATTCAACCCATTTGACCCACGATTAAAAAAAAAAAAATGCTGTTTTTTTTCCTATTGAAAGAAAGTTTTCCATTACTATTTTAGGCTCACATGCCAGCCTGTGAACGAGACTTCTCACAGAACTGATGAGGGTGTTTTTTTACATGTTTGGCACACTGCTGACACCCCTTCTCCGGTGTTAAAATAAGTTGGTGTCAAACCGCCCTTGATTGAATGGTTGCAATGCTGTTAAAAAATAAATATGCAAATTTGCTTACAGAACGGCGTCGTGGAGTGCCGGCGGATTTTCTGTCCTCCTACGAATTGCTCCGAGGACTCCTTGCCTGTGCATGTGGACGGGACGTGCTGTAAGAAATGCAGGCGTAAGTACAAAACAAAGGACAATATAATCCACGCATGATGAAAAACTAAAGCAGATAATGAAATGTTAACATTGTGTGCAAAAGTCAAATAGTATTTATTTACTGAGCTTGTGACAAACGCAGATTATTAAATCTGACATCGCATTCAGGGCCTGATATACTAAAGTTTTGCATGTATTAAAGCACGTGCAAACTTGATAGCACACACAATACTGATCTACAAACCCCAAAACCAGTGAAGTTTGCACGTTGTATAAATGGTAAATAAAAACTGAATACAATGATTTGCAAATCCTTATCAACTTATATTCAATTAAATAGACTGCAAAGAAAACAAACTTCACATTCAAACTGGAAAACTTCATTTTTTTCAAATATTAGCCCATTTGGAATTTGATCCCTGCAACATGTTTCAAAAAAGCTGGCACACGTGGCAAAAAAGACTGAGCAAGGAATGCTTATCAAACACTTATTAGGAGCATCCCACAGGTGAACAGGCTAATTGGGAACAGGTGGGTGCCATGATTGGGTATAAAAGCAGCTTCCATGAAATTCTCAATCATTCACAAACAAGGATGAGGCGAGGGTCACCATTTTGTGAGCAAATGCATGAGCAAATTGTCAAAACACTTTAAGAGCAACATTTCTCAACCATCCATGGTCTGTAATATCATCAAAAGGTTTAACGAGAAAGCCCTGCACGTAAGCGATATTACAGACCATCGTTCCCTCAGGCGATACCGCATCAAAAAGCGACTTTAGTGTGTAAAGGATATCACCGCACGGGCTCAGGAACACTTCATAAAACCACTGTCAGTAACTACAGTCGGTCGCTCCATCTGTAAGTGCAAGTTAAAACTCTACTATGCAAAGCAAACGGCATTTATCAGCAACACCCAGAAACGCTGCCGTCTTCGCTGGGGCCGAGCTCATCTAAGATGGACTGATGCAAAGTGGAAAAGTGCCCTGTGGTCGAATTGTTTTAGGAAACTGTGGACGTTGTGTCCTCTAGGACAAATTACCATCTGTATTGTTATAGGCGCAAAGTTGAAAAGCCAGGATCTGTGATGGTATGGGGGTGTATTAGTGCCCAAGGCATGGGTAACTTACACATCTGTGAAGGCACCATTAATGCTGAAAGGTGCATTGAGGTTTTGGAGCAACATATGTTAACATCCAAGCAACGTTATCATGGACGCCCCTGCTTATTTCAGCAAGACAATGCCAAGTCAGGTGTTACAACAGCGTGGCGTCATAGTGAAACAGTGTGAGTACTAGACTGGTCTGCCTGTAGTCCAGACCTGTGTCCTATTGAAAATGTGTGGCGCATTACGAAGTGTAAAATACGACAACGGAGACCCCGGACTGTTGAACAACTTAAGTTGTACATCAAGCAAGAATGGGAAAGAATTACACTTGAAAGCTTCAGAAATTGGTCTCCTCAGTTCCCAAGTGTTTACTGAGTGTTGTTAAAAGGAAAGGCCATGTAACACAGTGGTAAAAATACCCCTGTGCCAACTTTTTTGCAATTAGTTGCTGTCCATAAATTATTATTTGCAAAAATATGAAAAATAAGTTTATCAGTTCAAACATTAAATATCTTGTCTTTGCAGTCTATTCAATTGAATCGAGGTTGGATTTGTACAACATTGTATTCCTTTATTTATTTACAAATCCCACAACATGTCAACTTCACTGGTTTAGGTGTTTTTAATTAAATCTGACATCTCATTTAGGGCCTGATCTGTGCTTGTATTAAAACACGTGCAAACTTGATACCAAACTCAACTCTGATCTACTAAAATCGCCTCTTAGAAGAGCAAAATAGAAAGCACAATCATTTTAGCGTTTCAGTCTTCATCTAATTATCAGAACATCCACAATACTATGAGGAGGAGCTACGGAAATAATCAATTAGCGCTCGCAATGTGATTTATCAAGACTGAAAATGTTATGCGAGCGCTGTTTTGCGTCTGTATTTACCACAGTTGAATTGTGCGTCCAAACTGGCACAGTTACGCACAAACGGCGGCGTCCCGGTCTGTGTCAGGAGGCGATCACTGCAATAATAGACAATTAAGGGAGTCTGTGTGCGTGTCAACATATTTGGGCTGCCGGTAATAAAAAATATTGGACACTTTGTCTATTCTGCAATGTTATTTCACAATTGTAAGACTGCTGTCAGGCTGGCCCCTGACAGTTTGTTTGTGTTTTAGTTTTTCCTGTGTGTGTGTATTATTTCCTGTCTTTAGTTCCGGTCAGCGCTCTTATTTTTCCTGTTCTTTCTCCCTGAGTGCTGTGTCCCCTCAGCTGCGGCTGATTGGCACCTAGCCACACCTGGTGTCAATCAGCCCACTCCTATTTAGTCAATGTCACTTCCGAATTGTCGCTCCTGTCGTGTCATTGCAGCGTAGCGGTAAGCTATATTTCGGTATCAGTTTGTAGCTTACTGTCTTTTGTTCCCTGCTTCCGTTTTGTTTTCATACTACAAGTAACGACTTCTGTTTTCCTGCTCACTACCCGCTACCTTCCACGCTAGGCTCTTCTGTTTTTGCTAGCTCCCATGCTAAGCTCCTTTTGTTTTCTAGCTCCCATGCTAACTCGTTCATATTTCACTGTTTGTTGCATTTTTGTTGCGTTTCACTTGATTGTAAAATATGTCGATCGAAAGCGGGTCTAACATTCATATTTTGTCAATATTCAGGGTTTTATCGTTCATAGAAAAATGGAAAATTCCATTACGTTTTTTAAGGCGATCCGTCATAACGTTTTTAGCATTCAATCAGACATTACTGTGAGATTTTGTAGTAGTGTTCCTAAAAATAGATATACCGGCCCCCAGAAACATTTTTTTCTCGAAATGTGGCCCCCCCCGAATCTAAATAATTGCCCAAGCCTGATCTATTACATTGCATAGTTGGAGTTTTTTGACGTATCTGCTTTTTGCAGTACAACAGCCATCTGGGCTTGGTCCACCACCGCTGGTTTACACTTCTGAGAAGATTTCGTTTCACTTGATTGTAAAATATGTCGATCGAAAGCGGGTGTAACATTTATATTTTGTCAATATTCAGTGTTTTATCGTTCATAGAAAAATGTAAAATTCCATTACGTTTATTAAGGCGGTCTGTCATAACGTTTTAGCATTCAATCAGACATTACTGGGAGGTTTTGTAGTAGTGTTCCAGACACATTTTTTTCTCGAAATGTGGCCCCCCCGAGTCAAAATAATTGCCCAGGCCTGATCTATTCCATTGCATAGTTGGAGTTTTTTGACCTATCTGCTTTTTGCAGTACAACAGCCATCTGGGCTTGGTCCACCACCGCTGGTTTACACTTCTGGGAAGATGTCGTTTCACTTGATTGTAAAATATGTCGATTGAAAGCGGGTGTAACATTCATATTTTGTCAATATTCAGTGTTTTATCGTTCATAGAAAAATTTAAAATTCCATTTACGTTTTTTAAGGCGGTCTGTCATAACGTTTTTAGCATTCAATCAGACATTACTGTGAGGTTTTGTAGTAGTGTTCCAGGCACATTTTTTTCTCGAAATGTGGCCCCCCCTCCGAGTCAAAATAATTGCACAGGCCTGATCTATTCCATTGCATAGTTGGAGTTTTTTGACATATCTGCTTTTTGCAGTACAACAGCCATCCGGGCTTGGTCCACCACCGCTGGTTTACACTTCTGAGAAGATGTCGTTTCACTTGATTGTAAAATATGTCGATCGAAAGCGGGTGTAACATTCATATTTTGTCAATATTCAGTGTTTTATCGTTCATAGAAAAATTGAAAATTCCATTACGTTTTTTAAGGCGGTCTGTCATAACGTTTTTAGCATTCAATCAGACATTACTGTGAGGTTTTGTAGTAGTGTTCCAGACACATTTGTAGTAGTGTTCCTAAAGATGGATAAACCGGCCCCCAGACACAATATTTTTTTCTCGAAATGTGGCCCCCCCGGGTCTAAATAATTGCTCAGGCCTGATCTATTCCATTACATAGTTGGAGTTTTTTGACCTATCTGCTTTTTGCAGTACAACAGCCATCCGGGCTTGGTCCACCACCGCTGGTTTACACTTCTGAGAAGATGTCGTTTCACTTGATTGTAAAATATGTCGATCGAAAGCGGGTGTAACATTCATATTTTGTCAATATTCAGTGTTTTATCGTTCATAGAAAAATGTAAAATTCCATTACGTTTTTTAAGGCGGTCTGTCATAACGTTTTTAGCATTCAATCAGATATTACTGTGAGGTTTTGTGTAGTAGTGTTCCTAAAAATGGATATACCGGCCCTCCAGACACATTTTTTTCTCGAAATAAGGCACCCTCGAGTCTAAATAATTGCCCAGGCCTGATCTATTCCATTGCATAGTTGGAGTTTTTTGACCTATCTGCAAATTTGCAGTACAACAGCCATCTGGGCTTGGTCCACCACCGCTGGTTTACACTTCTGGGAAGATGTCATTTCACTTGATTGTAAAATATGTCGATCGAAAGCGGGTGTAACATTCATATTTTGTCAATATTCAGTGTTTTATCGTTCATAGAAAAATGTCAAATTCCATTACGTTTTTTAAGGCGGTCTGTCATAACGTTTTTCGCATTTAATCAGACATTACTGTGAGGTTTTGTAGTAGTGTTCCTAAAAATGGATATACTGTCCCCCAGACACATTTTTTCTCGAAATGTGGCCCCCCCCGGGTCTAAATAATTGCCCAGGCCTGATCTTTTCCATTGCATAGTTGGAGTTTTTTGACGTATCTGCTTTTTGCAGTACAACAGCCATCTGGGCTTGGTCCACCACCACTGGTTTACACTTCTGGGAAGATGTTGTTTCACTTGATTGTAAAATATGTCGATCGAAAGCGGGTGTAACATTCATATTTTGTCAATATTCAGTGTTTTATCGTTCATAGAAAAATGTAAAATTCCATTAGGTTTTTTAAGGGGGTCTGTCATAACGTTTTTAGCATTCAATCAGATATTACTGTGAGGTTTTGTAGTAGTGTTCCTAAAAATAGATATACCGGCCCCCAGACACATTTTTTTCTCGAAATGTGGCCCCCCCGGGTCTAAATAATTGCCCAGGCCTGATCTATTCCATTGCATAGTTGGACTTTTTTGCTCGTATCTGCTTTTTGCAGTACAACGGCCATCTGGGCTTGGTCCACCACCACTGGTTTACACTTCTGGGAAGATGTCGTTTCACTTGATTGTAAAATATATCGATCGAAAGCGGGTGTAACATTCATATTTTGTCAATATTCAGTGTTTTATCGTTCATAGAAAAATGTAAAATTGCATTACGGTTTTTAAGGGGGTCTGTCATAACGTTTTTAGCATTCAATCAGACATTACTGTGAGGTTTTGTAGTAGTGTTCCAGACACATTTTTTTCTCGAAATGTGGCCCCCCCTCCGAGTCAAAATAATTGCCCAGGCCTGATCTATTCCATTGCATAGTTGGAGTTTTTTGACGTATCTGCTTTTTGCAGTACAACAGCCATCTGGGCTTGGTCCACCACCGCTGGTTTACACTTCTGGGAAGATGTCGTTTCTCTTGATTGTAAAAGATGTCGATCGAAAGCGGGTCTAACATTCATATTTTGTCAATTTTCAGTGTTTTATCGTTCATAGAAAAATGTAAAATTCCATTACGTTTTTTAAGGCGGTCTGTCATAACGTTTTTAGCATTCAATCAGACATTACTGTGAGGTTTTGTAGTAGTGTTCCAGACACATTTTTTTCTCGAAATGTGTCCCCCCCGAGTCAAAATAATTGCCCAGGCCTGATCTATTCCATTGCATAGTTGGAGTTTTTTGACGTATCTGCTTTTTGCAGTACAACAGCCATCTGGGCTTGGTCCACCACCGCTGGTTTACACTTCTGGGAAGATGTCGTTTCACTTGATTGTAAAATATGTCGATTGAAAGCGGGTGTAACATTCATATTTTGTCAATATTCAGTGTTTTATCGTTCATAGAAAAATTGAAAATTCCATTACGGTTTTTAAGGCGGTCTGTCATAACGTTTTTAGCATTCAATCAGACATTACTGTGAGGTTTTGTAGTAGTGTTCCTAAAAATAGATATACCGGCCCCCAGACACATTTTTTTCTCGACATGTGGCCCCCCCGAGTCTAAATAATTGCCCAGGCCTGATCTATTCCATTGCATATTTGGAGTTTTTTGACGTATCTGCAAATTTGCAGTACAACAGCCATCTGGGCTTGGTCCACCACCGCTGGTTTACACTTCTGGGAAGATGTCGTTTCACTTGATTGTAAAATATGTCGATCGAAAGCGGGTGTAACATTCATATTTTGTCAATATTCACTGTTTTATCGTTCATAGAAAAATGTAAAATTCCATTACGTTTTTTAAGGCGGTCTGTCATAACGTTTTAGCATTCAATCAGACATTACTGTGAGGTTTTGTGTTGTAGTGTTCCTAAAAATAGATATACCGGCCCCCAGACACATTTTTTTCTCGACATGTGGACCCCCGGGTCTAAATAATTGCCCAGGCCTGATCTATTCCATTGCATAGTTGGAGTTTTTTGACATATCTGCTTTTTGCAGTACAACAGCCATCTGGGCTTGGTCCACCACCGCTGGTTTACACTTCTGGGAAGATGTCGTTTCACTTGATTGTAAAATATGTCGATCGAAAGCGCGTGTAACATTCATATTTTCATATTTTTTCAATATTCAGTGTTTTATCGTTCATAGAAAAATGTAAAATTCCATTACGGTTTTTAAGGCGGTCTGTCATAACGTTTTTAGCATTCAATCAGACATTACTGTGAGGTTTTGTGTAGTAGTGTTCCTAAAAATGGATATACCGGCCCCCAGACACATTTTTTTCTCGAAATATGGACCCCCGGGTCTAAATAATTGCCCAGGCCTGATCTATTCCATTGCATAGTTGGAGTTTTTTGACATATCTGCTTTTTGCAGTACAACAGCCATCTGGGCTTGGTCCACCACCGCTGGTTTACACTTCTGGGAAGATGTCGTTTCACTTGATTGTAAAATATGTCGATCGAAAGCGGGTGTAACATTCATATTTTGTCAATATTCACTGTTTTATCGTTCATAGATAAATGTAAGATTCCATTACGGTTTTTAAGACGATCTGTCATAACGTTTTTAGCATTCAATCAGACATTACTGTGAGGTTTTGTAGTACTGTTCCTAAAAATGGATATACCGGCCCCCAGACACATATTTTTTTCTCGAAATGTGGCCCCCCCGAGTCTAAATAATTGCCCAGGCCTGATCTACTCCATTGCATAGTTGGAGTTTTTTTTACCTATCTGCTTTTTGCAGTACAACAGCCATCTGGGCTTGGTCCACCACCGCTGGTTTACACTTCTGGGAAGATGTCGTTTCACTTGATTGTAAAATATGTCGATCGAAAGCGGGTGTAACATTCATATTTTGTCAATATTCAGTGTTTTATCGTTCATAGAAAAATGTAAAATTCCATTACGTTTTTTAAGGCGGTCTGTCATAACGTTTTTAGCATTCAATCAGACATTACTGTGAGGTTTTGTAGTAGTGTTCCTAAAAATGGATATACCGGCCCCCAGACACATTTTTTTCTCGAAATGTGGCCCCCCCAGGTCTAAATAATTGCCCAAGCCTGATCTATTCCATTGCATAGTTGGAGTTTTTTGACATATCTGCTTTATGCAGTACAACAGCCATCTGGGCTTGGTCCACCACCGCTGGTTTACACTTCTGGGAAGATGTCGTTTCACTTGATTGTAAAATATGTCGATCGAAAGCGGGTGTAACATTCATATTTTGTCAGTATTCAGTGTTTTATTGTTCATAGAAAAATGTAAAATTCCATTACGGTTTTTAAGGCGGTCTGTCATAACGTTTTTAGCATTCAATCAGACATTACTGTGAGGTTTTGTAGTAGTGTTCCTAAAAATGGATATACTGGCCCCAGGACACATTTTTTCCTCGAAATCTGGCCCCCCCCCAAGTCTAAAGAATTGCCCAAGCCTGATCTATTCCATTGCATAGTTGGAGTTTTTTGACGTATCTGCTTTTTGCAGTACAACAGCCATCTGGGCTTGGTCCACCACCGCTGGTTTACACTTCTGGGAAGATGTCGTTTCACTTGATTGTAAAATATGTCGATGGAAAGCGGGTGTAACATTCATATTTTGTCAATATTCACTGTTTTATCGTTCATAGAAAAATGTAAGATTCCATTACATTTTTTAAGGCGGTCTGTCAGAACGTTTTTAGCATTCAATCAGACATTACTGTGAGGTTTTGTAGTAGTGTTCCAGACACATTTTTTTCTCGAAATGTGGCCCCCCCAGGTCTAAATAATTACCCAGGCCTGATCTATTCCATTGCATAGTTGGAGTTTTTTGACCTATCTGCTTTTTGCAGTACAACAGCCATCTGGGCTTGGTCCACCACCGCTGGTTTACACTTCTGGGAAGATGTCGTTTCACTTGATTGTAAAATATGTCGATGGAAAGCGGGTGTAACATTCATATTTTGTCAATATTCACTGTTTTATCGTTCATAGAAAAATGTAAAATTACATTACGTTTTTTAAGGCGGTCTGTCATAACGTTTTTAGCATTCAATCAGACATTACTGTGAGGTTTTGTAGTAGTGTTCCTAAAAATAGATATACCGGCCCTCCAGACACATTTTTTTCTCGAAATGTGGCCCCCCCGAGTCTAAATAATTGCCTAGGCCTGATCTATTCCATTGCATAGTTGGACTTTTTGACCTATCTGCTTTTTGCAGTACAACAGCCATCTGGGCTTGGTCCACCACCGCTGGTTTACACTTCTGGGAAGATTTCGTTTCTCTTGATTGTAAAATATGTCGATCGAAAGCGGGTGTAACATTCATATTTTGTCAATTTTCAGTGTTTTATCGTTCATAGAAAAATGTAAAATTCCATTACGTTTTTTAAGGCGGTCTGTCATAACGTTTTTAGCATTCAATCAGACATTACTGTGAGGTTTTGTAGTAGTGTTCCAGACACATTTTTTTCTCGAAATGTGGCCCCTCCTCCGAGTCAAAATAATTGCCCAGGCCTGATCTATTCCATTGCATAGTTGGAGTTTTTGACCTATCTGCTTTTTGCAGTACAACAGCCATCTGGGCTTGGTCCACCACCGCTGGTTTACACTTCTGGGAAGATGTCGTTTCACTTGATTGTAAAATATGTCGATCGAAAGCGGGTGTAACATTCATATTTTGTCAATATTCACTGTTTTACCGTTCATAGAAAAATTTGAAATTCCATTACGGTTTTTAAGACGGTCCGTCATAACGTTTTTAGCATTCAATCAGACATTACTGTGAGGTTTTGTAGTAGTGTTCCTGAAAATAGATATACCGGCCCCCAGACACATTTTTTTCTCGAAATGTGGCCTCCCCGAGTCGAAATAATTGCCCAGGCCTGATCTATTCCATTGCATAGTTGGAGTTTTTTGACGTATCTGCTTTTTGCAGTACAACAGCCATCTGGGCTTGGTCCACCACCGCTGGTTTACACTTCTGGGAAGATGTCGTTTCACTTGATTGTAAAATATGTCGATGGAAAGCGGGTGTAACATTCATATTTTGTCAATATTCACTGTTTTATCGTTCATAGAAAAATGTAAAATTCCATTACGTTTTTTAAGACGGTCTGTCATAACGTTTTTAGCATTCAATCAGACATTACTGTGAGGTTTCGTGTAGTAGTGTTCCTAAAAATGGATATACCCCAGACACATTTTTTTCTCGACATGTGGCCCCCCCTCCGAGTCAAAATAATTGCACAGGCCTGATCTATTCCATTGCATGGTTGGAGTTTTTTGACGTATCCGCTTTTTGCAGTACAACAGCCATCTGGGCTTGGTCCACCACCGCTGGTTTACACTTCTGGGAAGATGTCGTTTCACTTGATTGTAAAATATGTCGATCGAAAGCGGGTGTAACATTCATATTTTGTCAATATTCAGTGTTTTATCGTTCATAGAAAAATGTAAAATTCCATTAGGTTTTTTAAGGCGGTCTGTCATAACGTTTTTAGCATTCAATCAGACATTACTGTGAGGTTTTGTAGTAGTGTTCCTAAAAATAGATATACCGGCCCTCCAGACACATTTTTTTCTCAAAATCTGGCCCCCTCGAGTCAAAATAATTGCCCAGGCCTGATCTATTCCATTGCATAGTTGGAGTTTTTTGCTCGTATCCGCTTTTTGCAGTACAACAGCCATCTGGGCTTGGTCCACCACCGCTGGTTTACACTTCTGGGAAGATGTCGTTTCTCTTGGTTGTAAAATATGTCGATCGAAAGCGGGTGTAACATTCATATTTTGTCAATATTCAGTGTTTTATCGTTCATAGAAAAATGTAAAATTCCATTACGTTTTTTAAGGCGGTCTGTCATAACGTTTTTTAGCATTCAATCAGACATTACTGTGAGGTTTTGTAGTAGTGTTCCTAAAAATAGATATACCGGCCCTCCAGACACATTTTTTTCTTGAAATGTGGCCCCCCCGAGTCTAAATAATTGCCCAGGCCTGATCTATTCCATTGCATAGTTGGAGTTTTTGACGTATCTGCTTTTTGCAGTACAACAGCCATCTGGGCTTGGTCCACCACCGCTGGTTTACACTTCTGGGAAGATTTCGTTTCACTTGATTGTAAAATATGTCGATCGAAAGCGGGTGTAACATTCATATTTTGTCAAATTATCAGTGTTTTATCGTTCATAGAAAAATGTAAAATTCCATTACGGTTTTTAAGGCGGTCTGTCATAACGTTTTTAGCATTCAATCAGACATTACTGTGAGATTTTGTAGTAGTGTTCCACAGACATTTTTTTCTCGAAATGTGGCCCCCACCCCCGAGTCAAAATAATTGCCCAGGCCTGATCTATTCCATTGCATAGTTGGAGTTTTTTGACATATCTGCTTTTTGCAGTACAACAGCCATCTGGGCTTGGTCCACCACCGCTGGTTTACACTTCTGGGAAGATGTCGTTTCACTTGATTGTAAAATATGTCGATCGAAAGCGGGTGTAACATTCATATTTTGTCAATATTCAGTGTTTTATCGTTCATAGAAAAATGTAAAATTCCATTACGTTTTTAGCATTCAATCAGACATTACTGTGAGGTTTTGTAGTAGTGTTCCTGAAAATGGATATACCAGCCCCCAGACACATTTTTTTCTCGAAATGTGGCCCCC
Source organism: Nerophis ophidion (assembly GCF_033978795.1). Classification (NCBI taxonomy): domain Eukaryota; kingdom Metazoa; phylum Chordata; class Actinopteri; order Syngnathiformes; family Syngnathidae; genus Nerophis; species Nerophis ophidion. Next base: position 4,857,427 of record NC_084635.1, read on the forward strand.
CCCTCGAGTCTAAATAATTGCCCAAGCCTGATCTATTCCATTGCATAGTTGGAGTTTTTTGACCTATCTGCTTTTTGCAGTACAACAGCCATCTGGGCTTGGTCCACCACCGCTGGTTTACACTTCTGGGAAGATGTCGTTTCACTTGATTGTAAAATATGTCGATCGAAAGCGGGTGTAACATTCATATTTTGTCAATATTCAGTGTTTTATCGTTCATAGAAAAATGGAAAATTCCATTACGTTTTTTAAGGCGGTCTGTCATAATGTTTTTAGCATTCAATCAGACATTACTGTGAGGTTTTGTTGTAGTGTTCCTAAAGATGGATAAACCGGCCCCCAGACACATTTATTTCTCGAAATGTGGCCCCCCCGGCTCTAAATAATTGCCCAGGCCTGATCTATTCCATTGCATAGTTGGAGTTTTTTGACGTATCTGCTTTTTGCAGTACAACAGCCATCTGGGCTTGGTCCACCACCGCTGGTTTACACTTCTGGGAAGATGTCTTTTCACTTGATTGTAAAATATGTCGATCGAAAGCAGGTGTAACATTCATATTTTGTCAATATTCACTGTTTTATCGTTCATAGAAAAATGTAAAATTCCAGTACGGTTTTTAAGGCGGTCTGTCAGAACGTTTTTAGCATTCAATCAGACATTACTGTGAGGTTTTGTAGTAGTGTTCCTAAAAATAGATATACCGGCCCCCAGACACACATTTTTTTCTCGAAATGTGGCCCCCCTGAGTCTAAATAATTGCCCAGGCCTGATCCATTCCATTGCATAGTTGGAGTTTTTTGACATATCTGCTTTTTGCAGTACAACAGCCATCTGGGCTTGGTCCACCACCGCTGGTTTACACTTCTGGGAAGATGTCGTTTCACTTGATTGTAAAATATGTCGATCGAAAGCGGGTGTAACATTCATATTTTGTCAATATTCACTGTTTTATCGTTCATAGAAAAATGTAAAATTCCATTAGGTTTTTTAAGGCGGTCTTTCATAACGTTTTTAGCATTCAATCAGACATTACTGGGAGGTTTTGTGTAGTAGTGTTTCTAAAAATAGATATACCGGCCCCCCAGACACATTTTTTTCTCGAAATGTGGCCCCCCCAGGTCTAAATAATTGCCCAAGCCTGATCTATTCCATTGCATAGTTGGAGTTTTTTGACATATCTGCTTTATGCAGTACAACAGCCATCTGGGCTTGGTCCACCACCGCTGGTTTACACTTCTGGGAAGATGTCGTTTCACTTGATTGTAAAATATGTCGATCGAAAGCGGGTGTAACATTCATATTTTGTCAATATTCAGTGTTTTATCGTTCATAGAAAAATGTAAAATTCCATTACGTTTTTTAAGGCGGTCTGTCATAACGTTTTTAGCATTCAATCAGACATTACTGTGAGGTTTTGTAGTAGTGTTCCTAAAAATGGATATACCGGCCCCCAGACACATTTTTTTCTCGAAATGTGGCCCCCCCAGGTCTAAATAATTGCCCAAGCCTGATCTATTCCATTGCATAGTTGGAGTTTTTTGACATATCTGCTTTATGCAGTACAACAGCCATCTGGGCTTGGTCCACCACCGCTGGTTTACACTTCTGGGAAGATGTCGTTTCACTTGATTGTAAAATATGTCGATCGAAAGCGGGTGTAACATTCATATTTTGTCAATATTCAGTGTTTTATCGTTCATAGAAAAATGTAAAATTCCATTAGGTTTTTTAAGGCGGTCTGTCATAACGTTTTTAGCATTCAATCAGACATTACTGTGAGGTTTTGTAGTAGTGTTCCTAAAAATGGATATACCGGCCCCCAGACACATTTTTTTCTCGAAATGTGGCCCCCCCAGGTCTAAATAATTGCCCAGGCCTGATCTATTCCATTGCATAGTTGGAGTTTTTTGCTCGTATCTGCTTTTTGCAGTACAACAGCCATCTGGGCTTGGTCCACCACCGCTGGTTTACACTTCTGGGAAGATGTCGTTTCACTTGATTGTAAAATATGTCGATCGAAAGCGGGTGTAACATTCATATTTTCATATTTTTTCAATATTCAGTGTTTTATCGTTCATAGAAAATTGTAAAATTCCATTATGTTTTTTAGGGCGGTCTGTCATAACATTTTTAGCATTCAATCAGACATTACTGTGAGATTTTGTAGTAGTGTTCCTAAAAACAGATATACCGGCCCCCAGACACATTTTTTTCTCAAAATGTGGCCCCCCCGAGTCTGAATAATTGCCCAGGCCTGATCTATTCCATTGCATAGTTGGACTTTTTTGCTCGTATCTGCTTTTTGCAGTACAACAGCCATCTGGGCTTGGTCCACCACCGCTGGTTTACACTTCTGGGAAGATGTCGTTTCACTTGATTGTAAAATATGTCGATCGAAAGCGGGTGTAACATTCATATTTTGTCAATATTCAGTGTTTTATCGTTCATAGAAAAATGTAAAATTCCATTAGGTTTTTTAAGGCGGTCTGTCATAACGTTTTTAGCATTCAATCAGACATTACTGTGAGGTTTTGTAGTAGTGTTCCAGACACATTTTTTTCTCGAAATGTGGCCCCTCGAGTCTAAATAATTGCCCAGGCCTGATCTATTCCATTGCATAGTTGGAGTTTTTTGACCTATCTGCTTTTTGCAGTACAACAGCCATCTGGGCTTGGTCCACCACCGCTGGTTTACACTTCTGGGAAGATGTCGTTTCACTTGATTGTAAAATATGTCGATCGAAAGCGGGTGTAACATTCATATTTTGTCAATATTCAGTGTTTTATCGTTCATAGATAAATGTAAGATTCCATTATGTTTTTTAAGGCGGTCTGTCATAACGTTTTTAGCATTCAATCAGACATTACTGTGAGGTTTTGTGTAGTAGTGTTCCTAAAAATGGATAATCCGGCCCCCAGACACATTTTTTTCTCGAAATGTGGCCTCCACGAGTCTAAATAATTGCCCAGGCCTGATCTATTCCATTGCATAGTTGGACTTTTTTGACCTATCTGCTTTTTGCAGTACAACGGCCATCTGGGCTTGGTCCACCACCGCTGGTTTACACTTCTGGGAAGATGTCGTTTCACTTGATTGTAAAATATGTCGATCGAAAGCGGGTGTAACATTCATATTTTGTCAATATTCAGGGTTTTATCGTTCATAGAAAAATGTAAAATTCCATTTACGTTTTTTAAGGCGGTCTGTCATAACGTTTTTAGCATTCAATCAGACATTACTGTGAGGTTTTGTAGTAGTGTTCCTAAAAATACATATACCGGCCCTCCAGACAGATTTTTCTCTCGAAATGTGGCCCCCCCGAGTCTAAATAATTGCCTAGGCCTGATCTATTCCATTGCATAGTTGGACTTTTTTGCCCGTATCTGCTTTTTGCAGTACAACAGCCATCTGGGCTTGGTCCACCACCGCTGGTTTACACTTCTGGGAAGATGTCGTTTCACTTGATTGTAAAATATGTCGATCGAAAGCGGGTGTAACATTCATATTTTGTCAATATTCAATGTTTTATCGTTCATAGATAAATGTAAAATTCCATTACGTTTTTTAAGGCGGTCTGTCATAACGTTTTTAGCATTCAATCAGACATTACTGTGAGGTTTTGTGTAGTAGTGTTCCTAAAAATAGATATACCGGCCCCAGGACACATTTTTTCCTCGAAATGTGGCCCCCCCGTGTCTAAATAATTGCCCAGGCCTGATCTATTCCATTGCATATTTGGAGTTTTTTGACATATCTGCTTTTTGCAGTACAACAGCCATCTGGGCTTGGTCCACCACCGCTGGTTTACACTTCTGAGAAGATGTCGCTTCACTTGATTGTAAAATATGTCGATCAAAAGCGGGTGTAACATTCATATTTTGTCAATATTCAGTGTTTTATCGTTCATAGAAAAATGTAAAATTCCATTACGTTTTTTAAGGCGGTCTGTCATAACGTTTTTAGCATTCAATCAGACATTACTGTGAGGTTTTGTGTAGTAGTGTTCCTAAAAATAGATATACCGGCCCCAGGACACATTTTTTCCTCGAAATGTGGCCCCCTCGAGTCGAAATAATTGCCCAAGCCTGATCTATTCCATTGCATAGTTGGAGTTTTTTGACCTATCTGCAAATTTGCAGTACAACAGCCATCTGGGCTTGGTCCACCACCGCTGGTTTACACTTCTGGGAAGATGTCGTTTCACTTGATTGTAAAATATGTCGATCGAAAGCGGGTGTAACATTCATATTTTGTCAATATTCAGTGTTTTATCATTCATAGAAAAATGTAAAATTCCATTACGTTTTTTTAAGACGGTCTGTCATCACGTTTTTAGCATTCAATCAGACATTACTGTGAGGTTTTGTAGTAGTGTTCCTAAAAATGGATATACCGGCCCCCAGACACATTTTTTTCTCGAAATATGGCCCCCCCTCCGAGTCAAAATAATTGCACAGGCCTGATCTATTCCATTGCATAGTTGGACTTTTTTGCTCGTATCTGCTTTTTGCAGTACAACAGCCATCTGGGCTTGGTCTACCACCGCTGGTTTTCACTTCTGAGAAGATGTCGTTTCACTTGATTGTAAAATATGTCGATCGAAAGCGGGTGTAACATTCATATTTTGTCAATATTCAGTGTTTTATCGTTCATAGAAAAATGTAAAATTCCATTACGTTTTTTAAGGCGGTCTGTCATAACGTTTTTAGCATTCAATCAGACATTACTGTGAGGTTTTGTAGTACTGTTCCTAAAAATGGATATACCGGCCCCCAGACACATTTTTTTCTCGAAATGTGGCCCCCCCGGGTCTAAATAATTACCCAGGCCTGATCTATTCCATTGCATAGTTGGAGTTTTTTGACGTATCTGCTTTTTGCAGTACAACAGCCATCTGGGCTTGGTCCACCACCGCTGGTTTTCACTTCTGGGAAGATGTCGTTTCACTTGATTGTAAAATATGTCGATCGAAAGCGGGTGTAACATTCATATTTTGTAAATATTCAGTCTTTTATCGTTCATAGAAAAATGTAAAATTCCATTACGTTTTTTAAGGCGGTCTGTCATAACGTTTTTTAGCATTCAATCAGACATTACTGGGAGGTTTTGTAGTAGTGTTCCAGACACATTTTTTTCTCGAAATGTGGCCCCCCCGAGTCTAAATAATTGCCCAAGCCTGATCTATTCCATTGCATAGTTGGACTTTTTTGCTCGTATCTGCTTTTTGCAGTACAACAGCCATCTGGGCTTGGTCCACCACCGCTGGTTTACACTTCTGGGAAGATGTCGTTTCACTTGATTGTAAAATATGTCGATCGAAAGCGGGTGTAACATTCATATTTTGTCAATATTCAGGGTTTTATCGTTCATAGAAAAATGTAAAATTCCATTTACGTTTTTTAAGGCGGTCTGTCATAACGTTTTTAGCATTCAATCAGACATTACTGTGAGGTTTTGTAGTAGTGTTCCTAAAAATACATATACCGGCCCTCCAGACAGATTTTTCTCTCGAAATGTGGCCCCCCCGAGTCTAAATAATTGCCTAGGCCTGATCTATTCCATTGCATAGTTGGACTTTTTTGCCCGTATCTGCTTTTTGCAGTACAACAGCCATCTGGGCTTGGTCCACCACCGCTGGTTTACACTTCTGGGAAGATGTCGTTTCACTTGATTGTAAAATATGTCGATCGAAAGCGGGTGTAACATTCATATTTTGTCAATATTCAATGTTTTATCGTTCATAGATAAATGTAAAATTCCATTACGTTTTTTAAGGCGGTCTGTCATAACGTTTTTAGCATTCAATCAGACATTACTGTGAGGTTTTGTGTAGTAGTGTTCCTAAAAATAGATATACCGGCCCCAGGACACATTTTTTCCTCGAAATGTGGCCCCCCCGTGTCTAAATAATTGCCCAGGCCTGATCTATTCCATTGCATATTTGGAGTTTTTTGACATATCTGCTTTTTGCAGTACAACAGCCATCTGGGCTTGGTCCACCACCGCTGGTTTACACTTCTGAGAAGATGTCGCTTCACTTGATTGTAAAATATGTCGATCAAAAGCGGGTGTAACATTCATATTTTGTCAATATTCAGTGTTTTATCGTTCATAGAAAAATGTAAAATTCCATTACGTTTTTTAAGGCGGTCTGTCATAACGTTTTTAGCATTCAATCAGACATTACTGTGAGGTTTTGTGTAGTAGTGTTCCTAAAAATAGATATACCGGCCCCAGGACACATTTTTTCCTCGAAATGTGGCCCCCTCGAGTCGAAATAATTGCCCAAGCCTGATCTATTCCATTGCATAGTTGGAGTTTTTTGACCTATCTGCAAATTTGCAGTACAACAGCCATCTGGGCTTGGTCCACCACCGCTGGTTTACACTTCTGGGAAGATGTCGTTTCACTTGATTGTAAAATATGTCGATCGAAAGCGGGTGTAACATTCATATTTTGTCAATATTCAGTGTTTTATCATTCATAGAAAAATGTAAAATTCCATTACGTTTTTTTAAGACGGTCTGTCATCACGTTTTTAGCATTCAATCAGACATTACTGTGAGGTTTTGTAGTAGTGTTCCTAAAAATGGATATACCGGCCCCCAGACACATTTTTTTCTCGAAATATGGCCCCCCCTCCGAGTCAAAATAATTGCACAGGCCTGATCTATTCCATTGCATAGTTGGACTTTTTTGCTCGTATCTGCTTTTTGCAGTACAACAGCCATCTGGGCTTGGTCTACCACCGCTGGTTTTCACTTCTGAGAAGATGTCGTTTCACTTGATTGTAAAATATGTCGATCGAAAGCGGGTGTAACATTCATATTTTGTCAATATTCAGTGTTTTATCGTTCATAGAAAAATGTAAAATTCCATTACGTTTTTTAAGGCGGTCTGTCATAACGTTTTTAGCATTCAATCAGACATTACTGTGAGGTTTTGTAGTACTGTTCCTAAAAATGGATATACCGGCCCCCAGACACATTTTTTTCTCGAAATGTGGCCCCCCCGGGTCTAAATAATTACCCAGGCCTGATCTATTCCATTGCATAGTTGGAGTTTTTTGACGTATCTGCTTTTTGCAGTACAACAGCCATCTGGGCTTGGTCCACCACCGCTGGTTTTCACTTCTGGGAAGATGTCGTTTCACTTGATTGTAAAATATGTCGATCGAAAGCGGGTGTAACATTCATATTTTGTAAATATTCAGTCTTTTATCGTTCATAGAAAAATGTAAAATTCCATTACGTTTTTTAAGGCGGTCTGTCATAACGTTTTTTAGCATTCAATCAGACATTACTGGGAGGTTTTGTAGTAGTGTTCCAGACACATTTTTTTCTCGAAATGTGGCCCCCCCGAGTCTAAATAATTGCCCAAGCCTGATCTATTCCATTGCATAGTTGGACTTTTTTGCTCGTATCTGCTTTTTGCAGTACAACAGCCATCTGGGCTTGGTCCACCACCACTGGTTTAGACCACTTATCTAAAGGCACACAGTATTCCTAGTATGAAGTAGACTTGATTTTTGGTAAGCGCTCAAATATTCACAGACAGCTGTGTCCCTCCTGCTGTTCTGGAAACATCTCAATCCCTTATGTATAGTCGGCCTTTGAAATATTCCAGCGTGGCTCTGCCGTATACTTCCTGGCCTCGCATGCTCCGTCTTCCTCCTCCTTCCTCCCATGTGAACATCAGAGCTCTGGCACCGGCAAACGAGGGAGTTCTGCTCCGGAGTTGTGAGCGTGCCGCACCCTTGGGAGGATGGGAAGCAGGACTTCACATGACGGGCTTCATTTTCTATTTCGGCTTTATCGCCTGAGGAATATGTAGAAGCGTCTCTTCTGTTGTATTCTTAATGCGCTTTTATATTCCTGCCGTGCTGGGGCTGGCCAGCCAAGAACGACTTATTTTACTGACTAAATTAACTATGTAGAAATGTTTGTCTTGTCACCGTTTTTTTTTGGTTCGCAGTCTAGGGTTGTACGGTATACCGGTATTAATATAGTACCGCGATACTAATGAATGGGGGCGGGGATCGATTCGAAATCGAATCGAATACGTTTTGCGTTTCAGAATCAGTTCTCATTTAAAAAAAATCACACTAGATATGCGCGGATAGGCAATTATATCATCCGCAACCGCATCACTAAAGTCGTCATCGAACCGCCACCCACCCGAACCAACATTTCATCAAAGCCACACCCGCCCGTTGTTATATATCTAATATAGAGGATGCAAGGCATTAGTGAGGTTAGACCGTGTAACTCCCTCCAAATAGCACAGACACAAGGGCTTTCTTGAACTGATTTATTTGAAGGCTTTCTTTGCCTTCAAATTCACCGTGAAAACTGTAATAAATAAAGCAGGTTACAAACGTACAAATAATAACATGCACAGCATGTGGATCAAACATGATACCAAGTAAAATACCAACAAATTTTACTCGTTGGCCATACCCGGAAGTAGCTTCCTTACTTCCGTCCGCAGACCAAACGAGACACTTCAAAATAAAAGTATGCCCACATACTGTTTCAAAGAGTGCTGCTCGTTTTTCCTATGTGGGTAAATAAATAAATGGGTTGTACTTGTATAGCGCTTTTCTACCTTCAAAGTACTCAAAGCGCTTTGACACTACTTCCAAATTTACCCATTCACACACACATTCACACACTGATGGAGGGAGCTGCCATGCAAGGCGCCAACCAGCACCCATCAGGAGCAAGGGTGAAGTGTCTTGCTCAGGACACAACGGACGTGACGTGGTTGGTACCAGGTGGGAATTGAACTAGGGACCCTCGGGTTGCGCACGGCCACTCTACCACTGTGCCACACCGTCCCTGGTAACAACATTGAACTATTTATAAATGGTTGATTTCTATAGGCTAGTAAGGTAAAGTGTTGTACCTGACAAGTTTGGGCTACCTTGCTTCTGCAGGCTTCATCAGAGGTGTCACGTGATGTTAGCGTCACGTTGTCTGTGATGTGTTATATGGATTGTACCATCAAGAGTTGTCAGCTACAACACTTTACCTACTAGCCTGTATAAATCCACCATTTATAAATACACGTCAGTAGGGGTGGTATAGCTCGGTTGGTAGAGTGGCCGTGCCAGCAACTTGAGGGTTGCAGGTTCGATTCCCGCTCCCGCCATCCTAGTCACTGCCGTTGTGTCCTTGGGCAAGACACTTTACCCACCTGCCCCCAGTGCCACCCACACTGGTTTAAATGTAACTTAGATATTGGGTTTCACTATGTAAAGCGCTTTGAGTCACTAGAGAAAAGCGCTATATAAATATAATTCACTTCACAATTCACACTAGGCTAAATGAACCTCTTCCACATAGCATTGAACTATGTATAATGTAGCGGCTGGCTAAGGGGTGTTAGCCAATGACTTTGGCTGGGGGGCGGGACTTCCGGGAAAGATAGGGAAGTGACGTTGTCGACAGGAAGTGAGAGTTCAAGTTGTCTCGGGGAAAGCGTTAGAGACATGAGAGCTGTTGTGTGGTTGTATTACATCTTGTGAAATAAAGACAAGACAAACGAAGAAGTTTTATGAGCCTACATTACTGGGATTATTACAATATATATTTACCAATTGGTTCAACCGCCACCCGCCAGAATCTATTTAAAATCTATTTTTTCGTCATGTCACCCGCCCGACCCGCGGTTGTGACCGCAAACCACGCATCTTTAATACACAGCGATACCATAACAATGCAATCCAATTCCAAAACCGAACCTGACCCAGCAACACTCAGAACTGCAATAAACAGAGCAATTGAGAGGAGACACAAACAAACCAAAAGTAGTGAAACAAAAATGAATATTATCAACAACAGTATCAATATTATTTATAATTTCAGCATAGCAGTGATTAAAAATCCCTCATTGACATTGAAATATGTGAAATATATTTATATAGCGCTTTTCTCTAGTGACTCAAAGCGCTTTACATAGTGAAACCCAATATCTAAGTTACATTTAAACCAGTGTGGGTGGCACTGGGAGCAGGTGGGTAAAGTGTCTTGCCCAAGGACACAACGGCAGTGACTAGGATGGCGGAAGCGGGAATCGAACCTGCAACCCTCAAGTTGCTGGCATGGCCACTCTACCAACCGAGCTATGTCATTAGATATTTATAAAAATGACAAAAAAGAACAATAGTGTCACAGTGGCTTACACTTGCATGGCATCTCATAAGCTGGACAACACACCGTGTCCAATGTTTTCACAAAGATAAAATAAGTCATATTTTTGGTTCGTTTAATAGTTAAAACAAATTTACATTATTGCAATCAGTTGATAAAACATTGTCCTTTACAATTATAAAAGCTTTTTTTAAAAAAAAAACCTACTCCTCTGCTAGCATGTCAGCAGACTGGGGTAGATCCTGCGGAAATCCTATGTATTGAATGAATACAGAATCGTTTTGAATCGGAAAAATATCGTTTTTAAATCAAGAATCTAATCGAAAAACTCGATATATTATCGAATCGTGACCCCAAGAATCGATATTGAATCGAATCGTGGTACACCCAAAGATTCGCAGCCCTACTAATGAATCAATTTCGGTACTATACCGTCTCTGAAAAGTACTGTTCCCGCGCCCACGTCAAACTAACATCTTGTTATTGTTGGTTTACGAGCAGACAAGCATGTTCGGCGGCACACAATCACAGAGTACTTACAGAGAGACAAAGTGTGCGGACAGACAAGGGAGAACGGATGCATTTTGGCTTGAAACTAACGATAAAGGTAAAGTTATAACAATGAAACTCCCTCAGAAAGAGGTGCTTTAATACATGGCTAGCTAGCTAGCGGCTAATGTCCATTTGCAGTCGGCAGTGTTTTAGCTACTTCTAAATCACTAATCCTCCCTTCCATGGCGACAAAGTAGGTTTCTTACAAGTATCATCCCTGCAGGACGAGTAATAGCTAAACATGCTTCACTATACACCGTAGCTCACAGGCTTCAAAATGTAAACC
>NC_084635.1:4873419-4908687 GCF_033978795.1 Nerophis ophidion
GAAAATCCAAGAAAATATGTTAAATACTTGGTCGTCACTTGTTTAAATAAATACATTTATTTTTTTACTTTGCTACTTAAAACTCTCAGAAAGACAATTTTAGAGAAAAAATACAACCTTAAAAATGATTTTAGGATCTTTAAACACATATACCTTTTTACCTTTTAGTTCTTTCCTATTCTTTCCTGACAATTTAAATCAATGTTCAAGCAAATTTATTTTTTTTATTGTAAAGAATAATAAATACATTTCAATTTAATTCTTCATTTTAGCTTCTGTATTTTTAACGAAGAATATTTGTGAAATATTTATTCAAACTTATTATGATTAAAAAATATATATATAGATATTCTGGCAAATCTAGAAAATCTGTTGAATAACATTTAAATCTTATTTCAAAGTCTTTTGAATTTATTTAAAAACAATTTTGTTCTGGAAAATCTAGAAGAAATAATGATTTGTATTCGTTAGAAATATAGCTTTGTCCAATTTGTTATATATTCTAACAAAGTGCAGATTGGATTTTAACCTTTTTAAAACATGTCATCAAAATTTTAAAATTAATCTTCATCAGGAAAAATTACTAATGATGTTCGGCAATTTTTTTTATTTTTTTCTTCAAAAAGATTCGAATTAACTAGTTTTTCTCCATTTTTTTCGGTTGAATTTTGAATTTTAAAGAGTCGAAATTGAAGATAAACTATGTTTCAAAATTAGATTTTCATTTTTTTTCGTGTTTTCTCCTCTTTTAAACCATTCAATTAAGTTTTTTTTTTCATCTTTTATTCTCTATAGAGAACATACAAACCCTTTATTTATTGAATCAAAGATACTGAAATTCCACGACATAGTGGAATTGCAAACAGCTAAGATTATACACAAAGCAAACTATAACCTGCTTCCCAAGAATATACAACAATTCTTCTCCACAAAAGAAGAGAAATATAATCTTAGAGAAAAATGTAATTTAAAACATTTGTATGCACGTACAACACTTAAAACCTTCAGTATATCAGTATGTGGAATTAAATTATGGAATGGATTAAGCAAAGCAATCAAACAATGTACTAATATGATCCACTTCAAGAAACTCTTCAAACTGGAAGTGTTAACAAAGTACAAAAATTAACAACCATGATAAACATTCTGATTTTACTCACTCATTCATTCTCAAAATAATCTGACTTATCTCATCGTATGGATTAAAATTTAAGCAATTATGTATTTATTTATTTATTTGTATTGTGATTACTTATTACTTATGGAGTATACATTGTGAATACATTGAGAACAGGAAGTGAACAAAAGTTTTAGCAACTTTTATGTAAAGAAAAGGGGTAGGATTAAATAAGATCTGCTTCTTCCTAATTGTGATGTATCATGTTGTATGCTTGCATGTTCCAAATAAACTCAAACTCTACAAAAAACTTCCGTAAAAGGAAAAAAAATGTACAACGGAATGACGGACAGAAATACCCATTTTTTTTATATATATATACATTTATTTATTAAAGGTAAATTGAGCAAATTGGCTATTTCTGGCAATTTATTTAAGTGTGTATCAAACTGGTAGCCCTTTGCATGAATCAGTACCCAAGAAGTAGCTCTTGGTTTCAAAAAGGTTGCTGACCCCTGATGTAATGCATCACATATTTCCAGTTGTTTCATTAAAGCACGTCCAAAAAGGAGTAGGAAGAAGCTGATTTTATTTAATCCTTGCTTGTTCTCTGTGACACATGGGTGTCCAAAGTATGGCCTGCGGGCCAAATGAGGCCCGCCTACAATCTTGCCCTCAGGGAGATTGCATTAATTTCCAAAGTAAAACAATTTAAATGATGCTATCTTGACACAATCTAGTGGACAGATTACTTTTTCCTAGTCAATGACTTTTTATGTTTGGAATGGGCAACATTTTTTTATATGGCCAAATACAAACAACCTTGCCTAGTCATGGTGCAAAAAAAAAAAAAAAAAAATCCATCCAAAACAAAATATAAACAGACATGGTCACTGAACTTTGTGGATATTATAAAACAAAAAAATCTAAATTACACCCATCCATTACAAAGCATGATGGGAAAAAAACGGCCGTCCAGAGTTGGGACCCAGGATGGACCGCTCGCCTGTGTATCGGTTGGGGACATCTCTGCATTAACTCACAACAAATTACACACCTGAAAATCAGTCAGCTATTGACGTATCCGTAATACGCCGTTAGGGAGAAGTTTGTTTTTACACGATGAGTCGGGTGTGTTTTGACCTCCGCCGAACCCCTGAGGCCGACTCACCCAACCCCAAGGGTTCCATCGAACCCAGATTAAGAACCACTGGTCAAGAACATGTTTTGCTTGATTCATTATTGACGTGTTTATTGCTACTTTATATTGTATATTTTTTTAAATGAGATTCCCAGTTAATTCTATTATATATTATTACACCCAAAAATGTGTTTTCTTGTTATCTTTTCAATATCTACTCCGTGTATTTTTAATTATTTTTGACTTCCCCTCCTGTTACCAAATAACATTATTTTAGTTTTACCGAGATTGAAAGATATTCTGTTTGTGTCAAACCATCGTCTTTAATTTGTTCATTTATTTTACAAATAATACCAACATTAAATCCTTTGTAACTTTAACCATTTTGGTCCAAGTATTGATCCCTGAGGTACGCCACAAAATATTTTCAGCTCAATAGAAGTGTGTTTGCCTATCTTCACGTATCGCGTCCTGTCGGTTTAGTAGCTTCTAACCCAGTTCAAGACCTTACCTTTCTAATTTATTAAGATTCTGTGATTAATTGTGTTTTGTTAAATCCATAAACACCGGAACAGTGCACCTTAAATATTCATTCCTTTTCTCTATTGCAGCTATCCATTATATTAGTAATCGAGTAATCTGTTGTTTATTGGCGGTATAGCTCGGTTGGTAGAGTGGCCGTGCCAGCAACTTGATGGTTGCAGGTTCGATTCCCACTTCCGGCTTTCTAGTCACTGCCGTTGTGTCCTTGGGCAAGACACTTTACCCACACTGGTTTAAATGTAACTTAGATATTGGGTTTCACTATGTAAAGCGCTTTGAGTCACTTGAGAAAAAGCGCTATATAAATATAATTCACTTCACTTCACTATTTTGTTCAATCAATTGAGTTAGCTAATAAAACCCACTTCAGAGCCTCAATGTGTATTTAAATAAAAAATCTGTCCCGAACCTCTGACAGCAGGTCGGTAGAAGTAATACTTTTAAAGGGGAACATTATCACAATTTCAAAAGGGTTAAAAACAATAAAAATCAGTTCCCTGTGGATTCTTGTATTTTTTGAATTTTTTTTCAAAATTTTACCGGTCCAGGATTATCCCTAAATAAATCTTTAAAGTGCCTTATTTTCGCTATCTTGGAAACCTCTATGCATTTCCCTGTGACGTCATACAGTGCTGCCAATACAAACAACATGGCGGTTACCACAGCAAGATATAGCGACATTAGCTCGGATTCAAACTCGGATTTCAGCGACTTAAGCGATTCAACAGATTACGCATGTATTGAAACAGATGGTCGGAGTATGGAGGCAGATAGCGAAAACCAAATTGAAGAAGAAATTGAAGCTATTGAGCGACTAGGTATTGACGCTATTCGGTGTACCTAATGAAGTGGCCCATAGCATGGCTGCCTTATTAGCATCGCCGGTAAAATGTGCGGACCAAACGATCAGGACTTTCGCATCTTGTCACACTGGAGCAACTTAAATCCGTCGATTGGTAAGTGTTTGTTTCACATTAAATGTGGGTATCTAGTTTCAAATGTACATACAGCTAGCGTAAATAGCATGTTAGCATCGATTAGCGTAGTATGTTAGCATCGATTAGCTGGCAGTCATGCCGTGACCAAATATGTCTGATTAGCACATAAGTCAACAACATCAACAAAACTCGTTTCGTTGACTTAATGGTTGCAAATGCATCTGCAGGTTATCCATACATCTCTGTGCCATGTCTGTCTTAGCATCGCCGGTCAAATGTGGAGACACTCTGGCACATTCAATGGGGGTCTGGCGGCAGATTTCTTGCCAGTGGTGCAACTTGAATCCCTCCCTGTTAGTGTTGTTACACCCTCCGACAACACACCCACGAGGCATGATGTCTCCAAGGTTCCAAAAAATACTCGAAAAAAACGGAAAATAACAGAGCTGAGACCCGGTGTTTGTAATGTGAAAATGAAAATGGCGGGTGTGTTACCTCGGTGACGTCAAGTTCTGACCTCATCGCTAAAAGACTGATAAACAGAGAGGCGTTTATTGGCCAAAATTCACCCATTTAGAGTTCGGAAATCGGTTAAAAAAATACATGGTCTTTTTTCTGCACCATCAAGGTATATATTGACGCTTACATAGGTCTGGTGATAATGTTCCCCTTTAAGATAGCGCCGAGTATCCAAATCCATGAGTTGTTTTTAAATGTAACCATACAGAATTAGCTAAAAAGCTAGCCTTAAACATTAGTATGCTATTATGAGACGTTGGCATACTTCAGAGATGTCGGCAATTATCCAAATCCATGGCTTTTAGGTGTAAGCATACAAAATGAGCTAACAAGCTCATTACTGAAGATTAATAATAAGTTTTGTTCCCTCGGGATGCAAAGGTTTTTTTCCTGACAAGGGTAGCAGGTAAGAACATATTTATAAATCTATTACAAAATAACAGGCGAAAACTCTCTTAACTGTGGCATGAAATAAACAAGACTTATTGTGGCATGAAACAAATAACTAGCAAAACACTTGGAATAGGATATGGAACGAGCAGCGTGAACTAAGCATGAAACAAGCGTGAAACTGTGGCATGAAAAGAGCAATGTCGCCATGACGACTAACTGGCAAAGACAGGCTTAAATGATAGTCTCTTAATTAGAGCAGGTGCGTGCCCGAACACCAGCGGCAGGTGTAACTGAGTCGCCATGGTAACTTAACAAACAAGGGAGCGCAAACAGGAACTAAAAGAGTCCCGGGACAGTCTCTTGCTGTCGTGCGGGTTCTCAGGACCACCAAGGAAGGACATTGTGGCGCAGGTTAGACTTTTTTATTTTTCAATAATAAAAAGTCTCTCAGGTTTGCTTTTCAGCCTTGCCGTTACCTGCTTCCTCCGCCGCTCCACCTTTTCAGTCGCGTGCGTCTTCGTCTTCCTGTGGCTCTCTCTCGCTCTCGTTTGGCATCCGCTTCCCTCTGGCTCCGTCTCTCCCCCTGGCGTTTATGGCCGCTGCCCTTTTATACAGTGCGAGAGGAGATTTAAATTGTGCCCAGCTGGGCGACCCACGCGCCTGATATTTGTGGGGTTGATTGCGGCACGCTGCGCCTCGCTGCTTGCTCGCAGTCCACGCCTCCTCCCCACCATCTTGGGCCTTGCTCAGGCGTGCCCTGCCTCTCAGACACACTGCACATGTCAGCAGACTAAATTAGGAGCCTGTGTTGGGTTACTTACTACTAAAAGACAAGTTGTCTTGTATGTTCACTATTTTATTTAAAGACAAACTTGCAATAAGAAACATGTTTAATAACTAATAATGCAATTTTTTGTGAGCCCCTTAATTAAGAAACGTATCAAAGTATCGAAATAAATATTGGTATCGGAACAACGCTACTTCCTATTGTTCAAGTTACTAACTCAATCCATACGGTTTCCGCCGCCTCACATGTTGTGAATCGCAAATATTCTGCAGATTGCACATGCAGCTCAAAATCCGCTGCAATACCTGGAATAACGACAAAGAAGAAATGTCCAACTCCATAATCGTACAACCCACAACTTCCCTTACCTGCAGCCATTGTCAAAATCCTCCGTCTGCAATGCTCGTCATAAACCTTTTAAGATGTCACTGTTGAACGCTGGCTCTCTTTCTGGCAAATCATTCATTCTTGACAATTTTTCCATCACTAGGGATCAAGATTTCAAGTTTTTTTGTTTTTTTTTATCGAGACTTGGCAAAGGGAGGAGGAATAAATGCCCTTTTATATTCGCCCCAAGGACTACTTGCCGTGGTTAAGTTAAAGTTAAGTTAAAGTACCGATAATTGTCACACACACACTTGTTGTGGTGAAATGTGTCCACTGCATCCCCTTGATCACCCCCTGGGAGGTGAGGGGAGCAGTGAGCAGCAGCGGTGGCCGCGCCCGGGAATCATTTTTGGTGATTTAACCCCCAATTCCAATCCTTGATGCTGAGTGCGAGGCAGGGAGGTAATGGGTCACAGTTTTATAGTCTTTGGTATGACTCGGACTTGAACTCGCTCTCTAACGCAGTGGTCCCCAACCTTTTTGTATCCGCGGACCGGTCAATGCTTAAAATTTTTTCCCGCGGCCCGGCGGGGGGGGGGGATTTTCTTTTTTTTTCTTTGTCATGAAAAAGGGACGTTTTTGTCATGAAAAAGGGAGGTTTTTGTGGTTGATGCACTAATTATAAGCGTATATTGTGTTTTTATGTTGATTTAATTAAAAGAAAATATATATATATTTTTATTATAATTATTTTTTTAAATAGAAATTAATAAAAAATTCTTCTGCAGCCCGGTACCAATCGGGCCATGGTTAAATGATATTTAACCGTGGTTGGGGACCACTGCTCTAACCACGAGGCCACTGAGTAGGTGGCCTTGGTCCACTATTTAAAAATAGTTTCCCCTTGCAAAAAAAAAGTGACCAGTGGAACTTTCTCCTCTTTTGAACGTTAGATTTCCAGAGTGGGTCATCATAATCCTTTTTATTGTATTTTAATTCAACATCCTCCAGGTGTAAATGGCTATTTTTGTCATGATCTGTGGTCTGGATCATGTTTGTTGTTATTTTCTGTCTAAGACTCCTTCGGTTCCTGTTTTTTCTGCACCCTTGTTTGTTTTAGTTACCATGGTTACCTATTATTCCCACCTGCCTCTGATTAGTGTTGGCCCAAGCACTAATCAGAGGCATTATTTAAACCTGCCTCGCCCTCCAGTCAGGGCTGGAGTACTGTTTGCTGTATGCTGTGAGCTGTTCTCTGGATCCTGACTCCTGTCCCCGTTGGCGGTTTCCTGGTTTTCTGGTTTGTGTTTTCCTTGCCTTTTTTTGAACGTTGAAGCATGTTTTCGTGTACCGGGCCTGTTGTCTCTGCATCTTGGGGTCCGTCACCTCCACTTCGTGACAATTGTCCGGCAGATGTCAGTTACTTTTTTAGCTTTCATTACTAAATTTGAGATAATTGAATGTTGTGATTAATCTCGAAGACTATCTTCATTTTGTTGTGTCAATTATTAGTGATTCCTAGAGCCCCAAAAAAGTCTGCGGGCTATAGAGCGTTTTCCGTTCGGGCTCCAGTACTCTGGAATGCCCTCCCGGTAACAGTTCGAGATGCTACCTCAGTAGAAGCATTTAAGTCTCACCTTAAAACTCATCTGTATACTCTAGCCTTTAAATAGACCTCCTTTTTAGACCAGTTGATCTGCCGCTTCTTTTCTTTCTCCTATGTCCCCCCCTCCCTTGTGGAGGGGGGTCCGGTCCGATGACCATGGATGAAGTACTGGCTTTCCAGAGTCGAGACCCAGGATGGAGCGCTCGTCGGGACCCAGGATGGACCGCTCGCCTGTATCGGTTGGGGACATCTCTACGCTGCTGATCCGCTTGAGATGGTTTCCTGTGGACGGGACTCTCGCTGCTGTCTTGGATCCGCTTGAACTGAACTCTCGCGGCTGCGTTGGAGCCACTATGGATTGAACTTTCACAGTATCATGTTAGACCCGCTCGACATCCATTGCTTTCGGTCCCCTAGAGGGGGGGGGGGGGTTGCCCACATCTGAGGTCCTCTCCAAGGTTTCTCATTGTCAGCATTGTCACTGGCGTCCCACTGGATGTGAATTCTCCCTGCCCACTGGGTGTGAGTTTTCCTTGCCCTTTTGTGGGTTCTTCCGAGGATGTTGTAGTCGTAATGATTTGTGCAGTCCTTTGAGACATTTGTGATTTGGGGCTATATAAATAAACATTGATTGATTGATTTTTCCAACCCACAAGTAAGGGGAATACACTGAACCTGGTTGTTTTCATTTGGTTTAGACATTGTTTTGGAGAATATGCCCATCACTGATCATAAGTACATTATTTTTAACTTCAGATTGCCCAACAAGTAAGCGTACAAAACTGCATTTGACGGTTGATGTTGATATAGACACTCAAGTTTTAGCTTTCAATTCTCACTGCTCTGCCATTCTTGATGAAATTGCTTCTTGGAAGCCTTGTAAAACTGCAGCTTTGTTTCCCACTCCCTGGCTAAAAGATAAATTGTTTTCGCCTTTGTCGAAAATACAGGAGAGCGTTTGTGGAAGTCAACAAATATTTGTGTTCGTCGTCTCCATCTACAAGATATGTTAGCTGAACTGAAATCTATGGTCAAGGTGGCCAAAGCCTCTTATTTTGCATTTTTTTTTACTGCCAATAAAGAGAAATCCAAGGTTCACCAGTTCCACATGTGTCTTCTGACAAGAATGTTGGAGGTTTTTGTCAACGGTCGCCAGTGTCCAGGCCAATATTAAACCAACGTCCATTTTTTTCCTTACCCATGCCACCGGCACAACAGCCATGTTTTCGATAAGTTCTTACCTGTTTCCTTAAAATACTTACCAGATTTTGCGCGTTCAATGAATTTCTCTTCGAGTCCATTGGACATCCTGCCCAGAACTTTGTTAAAGAAGGTTTTTAGCACTATTTGTCCATCCCTGCTTTGCATAATCAATCGCTCACTGGTTTGTGGTTGTGTTCCATCCCATTTCACGCAGGCAGTTGTCGACCCTATTTTTAAAAAGCCAAATCTTGACCGTTTCGTTCTGGGCAACTATCGGCCCATCTCCAAGCTGACCTTCGTGTCTCAAATTTTTCAATCAATCAATCAATGTTTATTTATATAGCCCCAAATCACAAATGTCTCAAAGGACTGCACAAATCATTACGACTACAACATCCTCGGAAGAACCCACAAAAGGGCAAGGAAAACTCACACCCAGTGGGCAGGGAGAATTCACATTCAGTGGGACGCCAGTGACAATGCTGACTATGAGAAACCTTGGAGAGGACCTCAGATGTGGGCAACCCCCCCCCCCTCTAGGGGACCGAAAGCAATGGATGTCGAGCGGGTCTAACATGATACTGTGAAAGTTCAATCCATAGTGGCTCCAAGACAGCAGTGAGAGTCCCGTCCACAGGAAACCATCTCAAGCGGATCAGCAACTACTGAGGTGGCATCTCGAACTGTTACCGGGAGGGCATTCCAGAGTACTGGAGCCCGAACGGAAAACGCTCTATAGCCCGCAGACTTTTTTTGAGCTCTAGGAATCACTAATAAGCCGGAGTCTTTTGAACGCAGATTTCTTGCCGGGACATATGGTACAATACAATCGGCAAGATAGGATGGAGCTAGACCGTGTAGTATTTTATACGTAAGTAGTAAAACCTTAAAGTCACATCTTAAGTGCACAGGAAGCCAGTGCAGGTGAGCCAGTACAGGCGTAATATGATCAAACTTTCTTGTTCTTGTCAAAAGTCTAATTTTTAAGAGGAAATTGTGGAAAACCAGTTAGTCTCAGCTTTAGATCAACACAAAATATTCGATAAATTTCAGTCTGGTTATCGTCAGTTAGATTCTCCAGAAATTGCTCTACTCAGGGTCTCCAATGACATCATGAAGGCCTCTGATGCTGGTAAATGTACAATACTGGTTCTGCTTGACCTCAGTGCAGCCTTGGACACTGCTGACTATCAGATCTTTGTAGACCGGCTTGAGGTGAGCTTTTCAAGGACAGCACCCCCAAAGGTTTAAATCACGTTTGGCAGATCAATCAATCAATCAATCAATCAATGTTTACTTATATAGCCCTAAATCACTAGTGTCTCAAAGGGCTGCACAAACCACTACCACATCCTCGGTAGGCCCACATAAGGGCAAGGAAAACTCACACCCAGTGGGACGTCGGTGACAATGATGACTATGAGAACCTTGGAGAGGAGGAAAGCAATGGATGTCGAGCGGGTCTAACATGATACTGTGAAAGTTCAATCCATAATGGATCCAACACAGTCGCGAGAGTCCAGTCCAAAGCGGATCCAACACAGCAGCGAGAGTCCCGTTCACAGCGGAGCCAGCAGGAAACCATCCCAAGCGGAGGCGGATCAGCAGCGCAGAGATTTCCCCGGCCGATACACAGGCGAGCCCTCCAAAATAGTTTCTCTTGTTTTGAGGAAATAGCATTAGAGGAATTGTTACAACGTGTAAATGGAATAAAACAAACAACATGTGTTGGATCCGCTTTGGACTGGACTCTCGCGACTGTGTTGGATCCATTATGGATTGAACTTTCACAGTATCATGTTAGACCCGCTCGACATCCATTGCTTTCCTCCTCTCCAAGGTTCTCATAGTCATCATTGTCACCGACGTCCCACTGGGTGTGAGTTTTCCTTGCCCTTATGTGGGCCTACCGAGGATGTGGTAGTGGTTTGTGCAGCCCTTTGAGACACTAGTGATTTAGGGCTATATAAGTAAACATTGATTGATTGATCTGCAACAGCCCTGGGGAAGATCAAAGTAACAGCCAAAAATCTAAGCAGATAGGGGATATCTTATACCAAAAAACTCTGTTGCCACACAATAATTTTGGGCTAACATTTAAAGAAGACACTATGAATGCAGTCGATCCATCCAAACAACACAAGTGCTGTCTGCGGGGAACTAAGAAGGCACTCGACTTAGGCTACAGTCCCACGATATGACTGCAAAGTTGATGGTCCAATCAAACTCCTGAATTGAATCCTCAAAATTTGCCTTGGATATTAGTCAATCTAATATTTAAAATGAACCCAGTCTTGACTCTGACGTTGGTCAGACATTCTTGAGTAGTTTTTATTTTATTTAAAAGGCCTACTGAAATGAGATGTTCTTATTTAAACGGGGATAGCAGGTCCATTCTATGTGTCATACTTGATCATTTCGCCATTTTGCCATATTTTTGCTGAAAGGATTTAGTAGAGAACATCGATAAAGTTCACAACTTTTGGTCGCTAATAAAAAAAGCCTTGCCTTTACCGGAAGTAGCAGACGATGTGCGTGTGACGTCACGGGTTGTGGAGCTCCTCGCATCTGAACATTGTTTACAATCATGGCCACCAGCAACAAGAGCGTTTCGGACCGAGAAAACGACAATTTTCCCATTAATTTGAGCAAGGATGAAAGATTTGTGGATATAGAAATTTAGAGTGAAGCACAAAAAAAAGAAAAAGCGACGGCTCCAGGCGGCGGCAGTGGGGCCGTTTTAGATGTAACTAGACACATTTACTATGATAATTCTGGCAGATCCCTTATCGTTTTGATAGTGTTTTAGTGAGATTGTAAAGTCATACCTGAAAGTCAGATGGCTGCGGTGAACGCTAGTGTCTCTGAGAGAAGCCGAGGAGCTATGATCATAGCTGCCTTTTTGAGCTGCGGGAGGAAGTCCCATAATCCACTGAAGTCTCCGGTAAGAGCCGACCTAATATCACAATTTTCCCATCCAAAAACTTCCTGGTTGACATAGAGAAACACCGGCTGTGTTTCGGTGCTAAAGTTAGCTGCAATCCACCGCTTTCCACCAACAGCATTCTTCTTTGACGTCTCCATTATTAATTGAACAAATTGCAAAAGATTCAGCAACACAGATGTCCAAATTACTGTGTAATTATGCGATGAAAAGAGACGGCTTTTAGCCGTGTGTGGTGCTGGGCTAATATGTCCGCTACAACCCCAGACGTCACAAACACGTGACGTTTTCAACAAGAAACTCCGCGGGAAATTTAAAATTGCAATTTATTAAACTAAAGCGGCCGTATTGGCATGTGTTGCAATGTTAATATTTCATCATTGATGTATAAACTATCAGACTGCGTGGTCGCTAGTAGTGGCTTTCAGTAGGCCTTTAAATGTCTAGTTTCCATCCACGGCCACTAAAGGGACTACCTCACATATATGGTACCTAAAGAAGCGCGACATTGAAAGAAGTTGTGAAGGAGAAAGGCCTCTTCGGGGATTGGGTCGATTCTCTGGACCGTGAGCGATACAACTGGGACCACCAGAGCTCTGATTCAAGCGCCTAACGGCTGCTGCTGCGGTTGCTATTTGTCTTCAAAGCCCAAGGGAAGATGAGACTGAGTTTTATTTAACACATTTTCCTTTGTCTCTCTGCATTTTACATCTCTGGTATTGCCCTCGTTCTTTTTCCTGTTATGATAGCCTCAATCGATTGAAAACAACTTATGTCTGGTATGCGTCCAACAGCACCAGAATGACTATTTATCCTACATAAGGCCCGACTCACCCATCCATCCGATTTCATTTGGGTCACAGTTGAGCTGACCTCGGGCGAAGGGTGAGGAACACGCATGACTGGTCATCAGTCAATCACACGACATATATACCCATCACAAGATTGTGACACTTTCACACCTATGAGTAATTTAGAGTCTTCGATGATCCTAAGATCTTTAGAACGTGGGAGGAAGTGGAGAACACATATTTTCCACGGTTGTTTGAGTTGATCCAACTGGGATTTGAATTGGTATCTACAAAATGCATCCCAGTAATACCGATGACTGCACCTGTTGACAATCATTCTCTGCACAGTCCTTAGAATCCTAACTGGCCTCAGTTAGACTCCGTTTGTTTAGGTGGTGACCCTTTTCAATCAATTTTCTTCAGGTTTTCAAACATTGTAGTTCGATTCCATACAATGTTTGTGTCAATGTAGAAAACAACACACGTTTTATTGTAGTATTCTTTCATGTTTTCCAGAACGGCTTGATGGTGAAAGTTTCAGAAACCTGTCCACAGCTCAACTGTTCTGACGATGAACAGGTCTTAAGGGACGGGAGATGCTGCAATGTTTGCCAAGGTACACCCGTCTATCTTTCTCTCCATCACTTTCTCTTGATACTTTTGATCAAGGGTTCTTAACCTTTTCGACCTCGGGGCCCAACTTAATATTAACTTTAAATTAGTAATCTTACTCTGGATTTTAGTCATATCCAATATTTTGTATCATTTTGTCCTCTGAGGACAAAGCTACGAACAATGGGGGACCAGGCTTGTGGAACGCTCTCCCTGACCACCTCAGGGCACCACAGACTGTGGATGCTTTTTTTTTTTAGATATATGCATACTAGTTCTAGCTATGAGGCTGTTGTAGTTTTTATTCGTATTCATTTTCATATTTTTATTTTTATTTTTTTTTAATACACTGTGGCACTTTGAGGTTGTTTCCTCAATGTAAGGTGCTTTTTACAAATAAAATATATTATTATTATTATTATAAAACCTGCTTACAGTTCACAACCTTGTCAAATAACAGGAAAGCATGTGTAAATCACAGATTATTTACCTAAACATTAAACATAAGGCTTAGGTCAGGCTGATTAGAAACATATGTACTAGCCAAATATATTGCATAAAAGTGTACTCGAAAATAACTAATGTAAAATACGATTACATACAATTATGCAGTGATTGATTGATTGAAACTTTTATTAGTACATTCCACAGTTCAGTACATATTCCGTACAATTGACCACTAAATGTTAACACCCGAATAAGTTTTTCAATTTGTTTAAGTCGGGGTCCACGTGCTAAAATAAATAAACTAATTTAATAATAAATATGTTTATTCTCTTAACTGTCAAATGAAAATACAGTTTCACCACTTTAGTCATAATTTCTGCACTTGAACTTCTATACGATTTTAGCTCCAGACTTCTTCTGTTGGTCTGATATTGTCATTACTGCCACACGTGGTGGAAAAGTGTATTGCAACTGAGTTTCGCTACCGTCCGTACGGACCACGGCTGAGAAACGTGTTTTTAAACGGGCCTTTAGGGCTACGAACAATGGGAGACCGGGCTTTCCGCTCCGCCGCTCCCGGTCTGTGGAACGCTCTCCCTGACCACCTGAGGTCACCACAGACTGTGAATGCTTTTAAAAATGGCTTGAAAACCCTTTTTAAAAAAAAAGCCTTTTTTTAGATTTATGTATTCTAGTTCTAGCTATTAGGCCGTCTAGTTTTTATTTGTATTTATTTGTATAATCTTTTTATTTAAATTTTTTAATACACCGTATCACTTTGAGGTTGTTTACTCAATGTAAAGTCTTTTTTACGAATAAAATATATTATTATTGTTATAATTATTATTATATAACCTACTTTAAAAAATAATAATAATAATTTTTCTTACCAGGTACATTTATCATTGCCAATCTTAAACGTGTAGTTTGGGATCCAATGGTAATATTTCCGTCAGAACGTTTTGGCTTGATTATGTTTGCTCTCTGTCAGGTTCAAACACTGATGACATCTATTAAACAGACAAGAAGCAAGGAATTAAACAGAGACATAATTAAATTTGGCTCAATTAAGGAGAGACGTCTGAGCTGTACTCTCTTACAGTCTCCCAACACGCTCTGGCGAAATATTGTACGCCTTTTATTTGGACTTTCCCTGATTACATGGCAACAGCTGTTTCTAAGGGACGCGGGGTCGTAAACATCCTAGTCACTGCCGTTGTGTCCTTGGGCAAGACACTTTACCCACCTGCTCCCAGTGCCACCCACACTGCTTTAAATGTAACTTAGATATTGGGTTTCACTATGTAAAGTGCTTTGAGTCACTAGAGAAAAAGCGCTATATAAATATAATTCACTTCACTTCACTTCCATCCATCCATTTTCTACCGCTTATTCCCTTTTGGGGTCGCGGGGGGCGCTGGCGCCTATCTCAGCTACAATCGGGCGGAAGGCGGGGTACACCCTGGACAAGTCGCCACCTTATCACAGGGCCAACACAGATAGACAGACAACATTCACACACTAGGGACCATTTAGTGTTGCCAATCAACCTATCCCCAGGTGCATGTCTTTGGAGGTGGGAGGAAGCCGGAGTACCCGGAGGGAACCCACGCAGTCACGGGGAGAACATGCAAACTCCACACAGAAAGATCCCGAGCCTGGATTTGAACCCAGGACTGCAGGAACTTCGTGTTGTGAGGCAGACGCACTAACCCCTCTCAATCAATCAATCAATGTTTATTTATATAGCCCCAAATCACAAATGTCTCAAAGGACTGCACAAATCATTACGACTACAACATCCTCGGAAGAACCCACAAAAGGGCAAGGAAAACTCACACCCAGTGGGCAGGGAGAATTCACATCCAGTGGGACGCCAGTGACAATGCTGACTATGAGAAACCTTGGAGAGGACCTCAGATGTGGGCAACCCCCCCCCTCTAGGGGACCGAAAGCAATGGATGTCGAGCGGGTCTAACATGATACTGTGAAAGTTCAATCCATAGTGGCTCCAAGACAGCAGTGAGAGTCCCGTCCACAGGAAACCATCTCAAGCGGATCAGCAGCGTAGAGATGTCCCCAACCGATACAGGCGAGCGGTCCATCCTGGGTCCCGACGAGCGGTCCATCCTGGGTCTCGACTCTGGACAGTCAGTACTTCATCCATGGTCATCGGACCGAACCCCCTCCACAAGGGAGGGGGGGACATAGGAGAAAGAAAAGAAGCGGCAGATCAACTGGTCTAAAAAGGAGGTCTATTTAAAGGCTAGAGTATACAGATGAGTTTTAAGATGAGACTTAAATGCCACCGTGAAGCCCCCATTTTGACCCGTTTCACAAAATAAAGAAAACAATTGGAGCCACAAAACTCTTGAAATTTAAAATGAAATAACACTGCATATATGATTATATTCATGGATATTTACTACCGACAAAGTATACAATACTAGGATAATGTTTTCAGTTTTGCAAATCTCACATGCCCACAACAATAATCATATATTTAACAGATTATCTAAAGTACAGTACGTAAGAGTTTTGTTCTTAAACACACAAAAGTGACTGCAACGCATACTTAGTCCACAGCCATGCATGTTACACTGAGGGTTGTAATATAAACAACTTTGGCGCTCTTGCTGGTATGCGCCGCGCTGTGGACCCACGCTGAGCGGTAGTGGCGAACGCATTTCGGGAGAGCATTGGCGCTGTGGCACGGCATGAACACGGAAGAACAAATACCCAGAATCCTTCCGGGCTACAACCCCGCCCACCTCAACCGAAGCACGGAGGGGGGTTTGGTGCTAGTGGGGTGTATAATGGAGCACTGAATATGAGTGGGATGCATGGGATTCTGGCTATTTGTTCTTTCGTGTTTGTGTTGTGTTGCAGTGCTGATGTTCTCCCGGGATGTGTTTGTCGTTCTTGTTTGGTGTGGGTTCGCGGTGTGGCGTGTATTGGTGGGAGTGTCGGGGTTGTTTAAACGGGCACCCTCAGTGTGACTGGTATGGCTGTTGAACAAGTATGCCTTGAAGTCCTTTGCGTGTGTCAGCAGAAGCCTCGTACGACATGTGACTGGACTTCACTTCACTTACAGTTCATAATTCCGTTGCCGCCCAGACGGACCACAGCTGAGAAACAAATGTTTTTTGGGCAGGCCTCTAGGGGGCGCTCGCAGCCCAACGCTGCTTTAGATATTTATACAGAACAAACCAAAACCCTCTTACTGTGAAGAAGTTTGAAGTTTTTTTTTATCGAATCTGCGTCCCTACAATATATTCTTCTTCCCGATTTCTCTGTCTGCTAAATAAGCACCTGCTTGCTCAAACTCTGTCGCTTTACCAAGGAGTTATTCCTGGTGAAATAAGCAACAATAATTGGACGGAGCAAAACTAAAGTGGCTGTCGCTTTGAGCGCGAGAAGGAGATAAGAGAGGAAAATATTCCGACCTCAAATTTCCTCAAGAGGAAATAAAGAAAATAAATTGAAGCAGCACAAGGTGGGGAGAGGAAAAAGGACGTAGATGAGAGGAGATGAAAATGGAGAGCAATATAAAGGTGTTTGGAATGACTATTTCTGAAAAGTAAAGGAAAAGATGCCGGCAAGAGGATTTATACATTTAGAGAAAACGGCCAGGTGGCGACTTGTCCAGGGTCTACCCCGCCTTCCGCCCGATTGTAGCTGAGATAGGCGCCAGCGACCCCAAAAGGGAATAAGCGGTAGAAAATGGATGGATGGATGGGCCTTCAGTGACTCTTATATTGTCAAATTTGACTATTTGTATTTTATTTTGCTGTTTTTGATGTCTGATTCCGGTGTTTATGTACATGTTTTTAATAGATTTTTTTGGTATGCACCATCAACCTGCCACTGAGAAATCAGTTTGTGGCTGCAATAAAGCACATGTTCATGTTCATTAAAGGCCTAGTAAAAAGCCTAGCCTTTACCGGAAGTAGCAGACGTTGTGCGCGTGACCTCACGGGTTGTAGGGCTCCTCGCATCCTCACATTGTTTATAATCATAGCCACCAGCAGCAAGAGCGATTCGGACCGAAAAAGCGACGATTTCCCCATTAATTTGAGCGACGATGAAAGATTTGTGGATGAGGAAAGTTAGAGTGAAGCATTAGAATGTCCCCCCCCCCTCCCTTGTGGAGGGGGTCCGGTCCGATGACCATGGATGGACCGCTCGCCTGTGTATCGGTTGGGGACATCGCTACGCTGCTGATCCGCCTCCGCTTGAGATGGTCTCCTGTGGACGGGACTCTCGCTGCTGTCTTAGATCCGCTTTGAACTGAACTCTCGCGGCTGTGTTGGAGCCACTATGGATTGAACTTTCACAGTATCATGTTAGACCCGCTCGACATCCATTGCTTTCGGTCCCCTAGAGGGGGGGGGGGGTTGCCCACATCTGAGGTCCTCTCCAAGGTTTCTCATAGTCAGCATTGTCACTGGCGTCCCACTGGATGTGAATTCTCCCTGCCCACTGGGTGTGAGTTTTCCTTGCCCTTTTGTGGGTTCTTCCGAGGATGTCGTAGTCGTAATGATTTGTGCAGTCCTTTGAGACATTTGTGATTTGGGGCTATATAAATAAACATTGATTTATTGATTGATAGAATAAAAAAGAAAAAAAAGGCGACGGCAGTGGGAGCGATTTTAATGTTGTTAAACACATTTACTAGGATAATTCTGGAAAATCCCTTACCTGCTTATTGTGTTACTAGTGTTTTAGTGAGATTATAAAGTCATACCTGAAAGTCCGAGGTAAGTGGTGAGCGTCAGTGTATCTGATGGAAGCCGAGGAAGTCGCAGCTGCCTCTTTGACAGCTGCAGGAGGACGCAAGCTCCGCTCATGTCTCCTGTAAGAGCCGACTTATTACCACAATTTTCTCACCAAAACCTGCCGGTTGACATGTGGTAGAGAAACATGTTCGCTTGACCGCTCTGTTCCATATTAAAGCTTCACAACCAACAAAGAAACACCGGCTGTGTTTTGGTTGCTAAATGCAGCCGAAATCCACCAACAGCATTCTTCTTTGACGTCTCCATTATTAATTGAACAAATTGCAAAAGATTCAGCAACACAGATGTCCAAAATACTGTGTAATTATGCGATTAAAGCAGACTACTTTTAGCCGTGAGTGGTGCTGGGATAAAATGTCCGCTCCAACCAATAACGTCACAATGTGGCTTCCATTCCGCAACGTTTTCAACAAGAAACTCTGCGAGAAATTTAAAATTGCAATTTAGTAAACTAATGTGTTGCAATGTTAATATTTCATTATTGATATATAAACTATCAGACTGCGTGGTCGCTAGTAGTGGCTTTCAGTAGGCCTTTAATGTCCACGACCCCATGCAAAATACAAAAAAAGAAAATAACTCTTCTTTTTAACCCTTTTTAATTCCTCCTATTTACTAACTATTTGGGCTATGGTTGTACAGTATACCGGTATTAGTATAGTACCGCCATTCTAACGAATCATATTCGGTACTATAGCGTCTCTGAAAAGTACCCCCTGCACCCACGTCGTGTCGTTGCTGGTTTACGAGCAGAGGAGCATGTTCGGCAGCGCACAATCACAGAGTACTTACAAACAGACACAGTGTGGAGACAGAAAAGGGAGAACAGACACATTTTGGCTTATAAACTAATAATAAAGGTGAAGTTATAACACCGAAACAGCATCAGGAAGTGGTGCTTTAAGATATTGCCTGCTAGCTAGCGGCTAAATTTCGGCCGCTGTCGACAGTGTTTTAGCTACATCCAAATCACTAATCCTCACCTCCATGGTGACAAATGTAAGTTTCTGTAACCTATTTGTATGGTTTGCCTCTTTGTTATGTTTAGTTCCTGTAATACAGTATATGCCTTGAGCTCTTATTTTGAAGGTAGATAGAACGGAAATGATGTCATCTTAGAGTGGAGCGCAGGTTTTTGAAAGGAACAAAAATAAAGTGGTCCTCGTGTTTGTTATTTTGTAGTGTGATACAGTTCAAGCGACTTATACAAAAACCTCCGCTCCACTCTAAGATGACATCATTTCCGTTCCATCTACCTTCAAAATAAGAGCTCAAGGCATATACTGTATAACAGGAACTAAACATAATAATCACTAATTCTTCTGTTGTTTGATACTTTACATTAGTTTTGGAGGATACCACACATTTGGGAATCAATCTGATACCAAGTAGATACAGGATCATACATTGGTCGTATTCAATTGATTGATTGATTGATACTTTTATTAGTAGATTGCACAGTACAGTACATATTCCGTACAATTGACCACTAAATGGTAACACCCCAATAAGTTTTTCAACTTGTTTAAGTCGAAGTCCTCATATACATTTTTTAAAATGGAATAAGAAGTTGTGATGCCAAAAAATAGTGTCGACTAGACACACTTCTGTACTTGGTATCATTACAGTGGATGTTAGGTCTACAGTGGGGCTAATAAGTATTTAGTCAGCCAGCGATTGTGCAAGTTCTCCCACTTAAAATGATGACAGAGGTCTGTCATTTTCATCATAGGTACACTTCAACTGTGAGAGACAAATTGTGAAAAAAAATCCAGGAATTCACATTGTAGGAATTTAAATTTTTAAAAAAAATAAGTATTTGGTCAACCATTGAAAGCTCTCACTGATGGAAGGAGGTTTTGGCTCAAAATCTCACGATACATGGCCTCATTCATTCTTTCCTTAACACGGATCAATCGTCCTGTCCCCTTAGCAGAAAAACAGCCCCAAAGCATGATGTTTCCACCCCCATGCTTCACAGTAGGTGTGGTGTTCTTGGGATGCAACTCAGTATTCTTCTTCCTCCAAACACGACGAGTTGAGTTTATACCAAAAAGTTCTATTTTGGTTTCATCTGACCACATGACATTCTCCCAATCCTCTGCTGTATCATCCATGTATCCATTTTGGTATAAACTCAACTCGTCGTGTTTGGAGGAAGAAGAATACTGAGTTGCATCCCCAAGAACACCATACCTACTGTGAAGCATGGGGGTGGAAACATCATGCTTTGGGGCTGTTTTTCTGCTAAGGGGACAGGACGATTGATCCGTGTTAAGGAAAGAATGAATGGGGCCATGTATCGTGAGATTTGGAGCCAAAACCTCCTTCCATCAGTGAGAGCTTTGAATGGTTGACCAAATACTTATTTTAAACAAAAAAATAAAATTCCTACAATGTGAATTCCTGGATTTTTTTTCACATTCTGTCTCTCACAGTTGAAGTGTACCTATGATGAAAATTACAGACCTCTGTCATTATTTTAAGGGAGAGAATTTGCACAATCGCCGGCTGACTAAATACTTATTAGCCCCATTGTAGACCTAACATCCACTGTAATGATACCAAGTACAGGAGCGTGTCTAGTCGACACTATTTTTTGGCATCACAACTTCTTCTTTCGTTTTTAAAAAATGTATATGAGGACTTGAACATGACGAATGTATGATCCTGTATCTACTTGGTATCAGATTGATTCCCAAATGTGTGGTATCCTCCAAAACTAATGTAAAGTATCAAACAACAAAAGAATTAGTGATTATTAGATTTTAACAGAAGTGTAGATGGAACATGTTGAAAGAGAAAGTAGGCCTATATTAACCGTAAAATGAACGAGTAGATTAATAATTCATTTTCTACCACTTGTCCTTAATAATTTTGATGAAATAGAATGTAAAATGACAGCAGCTAAATTAGGATTATTTGTTTGCTTACTTACGGATAAAATTGAAGTTGTCCTGTATGTTCACTATTTTATTTAAGGACAAACTTGCAATAATAAACATTTGTTTAATGTACCATACATTTTTTTTTGTTAAAATAAAGCCAATATTGCAATTTTTGGTCATCCCCTTTATTTTAGAAAGGTATCAAAATAATTTTGGTTCAGGTACCAAAATATTGGTTTCGGGACAACACCAATTTGGACATTTTCTCCTTCTTAGTATGGACTCTGAAATGCAATCCTGGCTAAATTGGGGCCCTAGGCGGAATTTTATTTCGAAATCCCCCCTGCCGCCTCCATCCAATTACAAGAAATGTTTTCTCAACGATGCATGTTTTGGACCTAATTAACAAATGTAACTTATTACCAGAGGTGGGTACTCCGTTACATCTAATTGAGTAACTTTTGGGATAAATTGTACTTCTACGAGTAGTTTTTATGCAACATACTTTTACTTTTACTTGAGTATATTTATAGAGAAGAAACGCTACTTTTACTCCGTTCCATTTATCTACATTCAGCTCGCTACTCGCTACTTTTTTTTTATCGATCTATTAATGTTTGTTTTGGTTAATGACAGAGCTTCAAAGTAGAATCTACGCATGCCTGCGTTTCACCAATCACATGCAGTCACTGGTGACGTTGGACCAATCAAACAGAGCCAGGTGGTCACATGACCGTGATACGTAAAACCCGACTTAAACAAGTTGACAAACTTATTGGGGTGTTACCATTTAGTGGTCAATTGTACGGAATATGTACTGTACTGTGCAATCTAATAATAAAAGTTTCAATCAATCAATCAGAAGTGTAAAGGAAAAAAAGACACTTTTTATTTCAACCGTACTTCCCGTCAAAAGCCTAAAGACTGATCGCACAGTTCCTGTCTTCACAATAAAAGCGCCGCTCCATCGCGCCTGCGTTAACAAAATAAGAGTCTCCGAAAAGCCAGCGCAAACAAGCTAACAAGCTACGGAGTTTGCCGCCAATGTATTTCTTGTAAAGTGTATAAAAACGAATATGGAAGCTGGACAAATAAGATGCCAAAAACCAACGACTTTCATGTGGTATTAGACAGAAAAGAGGAACTTTTTTTCTCCTCCATTTGAAAACGTGGACGTCTGATTCCAATCAATGCAAGTCATCAGAATCAGGTAATACACCAACTTATATTCTTGTCTTCTTGAAAGATAGGAATCTATATGTTAAACATGCATGTATATTCATTAAAACACCTTCTACATGTCAACAAAAACGACACAATAAATATAAATTATATACTGTATATATAAATGTATGTATGTATATATATACGTATATATATATGATATGTGTGTATGTATATATGAGGTAGGTCACCTCGACTTGGTCATTTATTAAGTAATTGATAAACGTTGAAAACTTATTGGGGTGTTACCATTTAGTGGTCAATTGTAGGGAATATGTACTGTACTGTGCAGTCTACTAATACAATTTTTAATCAATCAATCAATCAAATCAATCAATGCCTACTGAGCCTATGGTGCTGTTAAGTTATTGTGGCTCAATGTGCCATTTTTTTCTTTTATTTTAATGTACTATTATTTAATATATATTATTGTTT
Organism: Nerophis ophidion; assembly: GCF_033978795.1. Classification (NCBI taxonomy): domain Eukaryota; kingdom Metazoa; phylum Chordata; class Actinopteri; order Syngnathiformes; family Syngnathidae; genus Nerophis; species Nerophis ophidion. The sequence goes on from NC_084635.1 coordinate 4,896,134, forward strand.
TAGTTGCTGAAGAGATATTCCTGGCTCTGAAGTTGCTCATTGCTATTTTTATGTTTTTGTGCATTATTTGTTGCCGTAATCAGGTTACTCATCAGTTACTCAGTACTTGAGTAGTTTTTTCACAACATACTTTTTACTTTTACTCAAGTAAATATTTGGGTGACTACTCCTTACTTTTACTTGAGTAATACATCTCTAAAGTAACAGTACTCTTACTTGAGTACAATTTCTGGCTACTCTACCCACCTCTGCTTATTTAACATGATTCAAAGAAAACAATTGTGAACATTTTAGCCTCAACTCCCATCAAAGGCCAAACCCAGTAGATCCAGCTTACAAGATCAGTGCAATAAAACTGTAACTTTTTATTAATGTATTTTTTTATTAATATCAGTGACTTAGCAAATAAGGGCTAGGGATACGATTATGGCAAATTTTCATATGAAGTTCCCAGCCATTCATCAATTGCGATTTTACCTGCACCTCTTCGTGCAAAATGGACGTCCGGGCCCTATGGATAACGTGTGATCAAATTGTGAGGAGAGGCTTAAAGGACGGACAGGAACAAACTCAGATATTATTCATTCAAAGGGATGAACATTAATTCAGTTGGCATCACAAATGCTTGCTTACCTTAGATCAGTGTTTTTTTAATCATAGCCAAGAGCGCCCCCTAGTGGGACACCAATTAATTTTTTTTCTCAACTGTGGTCCGTATGGCTCGCAGCGGTATTCAGTTGCAATACGCTTTTCCGCCACTTGTAGCAGTAATGACGTTATCAAACAAACAGAAGAAGTCTGGAGCTAAAGTCATAGAGAAGCTTAAGCGCAAAAACAATGAATAAAGAGGTCAAGCTGTGTTTTCATTTGTACTTTAATGTTATTGACAGTTAAAATAAAGAAGTCGTTGTTTTTAATTTAGTTTATTTATTTTACACCAATGGATGGATGTTTTTCTAATTAGCCTGACCTAAGCCTTAGGCTTATTGGTTAAATAAATGCCACTCTTCATGTGTGATGAATACATGATTTCATATAATTTGACAATCAATCAATGTTTATTTATATAGCCCTAAATCACAAATGTCTCAAAGGACTGTACAAATCATTACGACTACAACATCCTCGGAAGAACCCAAAAAAGGGCAAGGAAAACTCACACCCAGTGGGCAGGGAGAATTCACATCCAGTGGGACGCCAGTGACAATGCTGACTATGAGAAACCTTGGAGAGGACCTCAGATGTGGGCAACCCCCCCCCCCGAGCGGGTCTAACATGATACTGTGAAAGTTCAATCCATAGTGGCTCCAACACAGCCGCGAGAGTTCAGTTCAAAGCGGATCCAAGACAGCAGGGAGAGTCCCGTCCACAGGAAACCATCCCAAGCGGAGTCGGATCAGCAGTGTAGAGATGTCCCCAACCGATACACAGGAGAGCGGTCCATCCTGGGTCTCGACTCTGGACAGCCAGTACTTCATCCATGGTCATCGGACCGGACCCCCTCCAAATGGGAGAGGGGGACATAGGAGAAAAAAGAAAAGAAGCGGCAGATCAACTGGTCTAAAAATGAGGTCTATTTAAAGGCTAGAGTATACAAATGAGTTTTAAGGTGAGACTTAAATGCTTCTACTGAGGTAGCATCTCGAACTGTTACCGGGAGGGCATTCCAGAGTACTGGAGCCCGAACGGAAAACGCTCTATAGCCCGCAGACTTTTTTTGGGGCTCTAGGAATCACTAATAAGCCGGAGTCTTTTGAAGGCAGATTTCTTGCCGGGACATATGGTACAATACAATCGGCAAGATAGGCTGGAGCTAGACCGTGTAGTATTTTATACGTAAGTAGTAAAACCTTAACAAGGTTGTGAACTGTAAGTATATTAGATATTATTAGTGAATATGATCACTAACTCAGTGTTAATACAAATACAAAAAGGTTAAGAACCCCTGCCTTAGATACACAAGCAATAGAATTGGCTTTTAGTTTGTTAATGTTGTTCACATTTACTCTGCTTAAGTACTACAAATCCAAGAAAGCTAATGTACTCTATGTTGGTAACAAGTGCATTGTTTGTTTTGGACACGTGTATTGTTTGTTTGTGTCTATCAGTCCCCAACATTTGTCTGCCAAAAGTAATTTATTTAGTTATTTTCAAGAAACCAGAATAACAAACCATTCTGTTTTCTATCCTTTTTTTTTAAGGTTACGACTTCTGCTCAGAGGGGATCATCTGTGGAGACAATTCTGAATGTAAAAATCGGAATACGAAAGCGGAGTGTGAATGCAAGAGCGGCTACGCCTCTATTCACGGGGATTCCACTTACTGCGAAGGTAGGATTTTAAAACTTCACTCTGCGCTTATTCGACTTCAAAGGACTCCTGTTGGGAACTCATTGCCATTTGGCTCGTTAAGAACATTTTAGATCATCGTATTGGAACATTTGCAGACTGTTTTGTGGAATTAAAAAGAAAGAACGGTCACAAAGATCTTGGTCGATCGTAAACTTCGACCTGGATTCCCTTTGAAGTTTGTGGAATGACAAGATAGTCAAGCCATTTTCTTGTGGTTCGTTTCTACCAAGTCTTGACAAACTGGCACTTTTTTTTCATCCGAGAGTATCGGCGTATCGTAATTTTCCAGTTAATTCCGAAGTGCTTTATCTAGGAGTGTCAGAGTTGCTGATTGTTGGACTTGGCGGGGCAATGACTTTGCCTCTGGATAGGACTACTTGCGATGGCGCTGTTGGTCACGTTTGATTAAGATGGATTGGCTTGCCAAAGAAGTCATTGACGGATTTTCTCATTGCTGATTACTGTCGTCTGTGGGGTCTGTGCCACCATGGACCGAATCCTCTAAACATGCTGAGAGCTGAGGAGCCTCAAGGCTTCCGGTCTTTTCGCTTCTGCTTGATCCGCGTGGTAAAGAGGTTTACTTCTAAGCTCTGCTCCAATCCAAGATTGTCCCACAACATATGAGCGAGAACGGGAAGACGCTGATTGTTGGCTCGACAATGGAAATCGTCGAGCCGTGGCGAGATCCATGTTTAGGGGTTTTCCTAAAAGGCGGCTCAACTTTCTGTTGCAAATTGATTAGCCGGAAGCCTCCTTCGACATTAAATACTGGGTTTGACAGGACTGCTCCATCACTTTCAAATTAGTGGTTTTGTATCAATGTTTAATGACATTGTGATTAATTAATTCCAAAAATAGGTACATGTGAGAAAGTTATTACATTAGATTCTGCAATCCTATTGGATACAAATTTGGGAATAGCAGGGTTAGCTACACACGTTACCGTATTTTTCAGACCATAAGGCGCACCATGTCTAGCATTAAAAGATTACAGTTGGTACAAAATGTGGCTGCTAGACTTTTGACAAGAACAAGAAAGTTTGATCACATTACGCCTGTACTGTATATACCTTTATATACATATATACATACATATATACCTGTACTGTATATACCTTTATATACATATATACATACATATATACCTATACTGTATATACCTTTATATACATATATACATGCATATATACCTATACTGTATATACCTTTATATACATATATACATACATATATACCTGTACTGGCTCACCTGCACTGGCTTCCTGTGCACTTAAGATGTGACTTTAAGGTTTTACTACTTACGTATAAAATACTACACGGTCTAGCTCCATCCTATCTTGCCGATTGTATTGTACCATATGTCCCGGCAAGAAATCTGCGTTCAAAAGACTCCGGCTTATTAGTGATTCCTAGAGCCCAAAAAAAGTCTGCGGGCTATAGAGCGTTTTCCGTTCGGGCTCCAGTACTCTGGAATGCCCTCCCGGTAACAGTTCGAGATGCTACCTCAGTAGAAGCATTTAAGTCTCATCTTAAAACTCATCTGTATACTCTAGCCTTTAAATAGACTTCCTTTTTAGACCAGTTGATCTGCCGCTTCTTTTCTTTCTCCTATGTCCCCCCCTCCCTTGTGGAGGGGGTCCGGTCCGATGACCATGGATGAAGTACTGACTGTCCAGAGTCGAGACCCAGGATGGACCGCTCGTCGGGACCCAGGATGGACCGCTCGCCTGTATCGGTTGGGGACATCTCTACGCTGCTGATCCGCTTGAGATGGTTTCCTGTGGACGGGACTCTCGCTGCTGTCTCGGAACCACTATGGATTGAACTTTCACAGTATCATGTTAGACCCGCTCGACATCCATTGCTTCCGGTCCCCTAGAGGGGGGGCGGGGGGGTTGCCCACTTCTGAGGTCCTCTCCAAGGTTTCTCATAGTCAGCATTGTCACTGGTGTCCCACTGGATGTGAATTCTCCCTGCCCACTGGGTGTGAGTTTTCCTTGCCCTTTTGTGGGTTCTTCCGAGGATGTCGTAGTCGTAATGGTTTGTGCAGTCCTTTGAGACATTTGTGATTTGGGGCTATATAAATAAACATTGATTGATTGATTGATTGATTAAATTCCTTTGATTTTCTCAAAAATTGACAGTATGCCTTATGTACATATTAATTCTGTTTGTGCTTAATGACCTTAGAGAAGTTAAGTCCCTACCTTTAGTCAAAAGTGATTTATGACCCCCCATAAAACAATGATTTATGACCCTCAAGGTCAAAGGTCAATGATTTATGAGGGGTCAAGTTCAAAGGTTAATGATTTATGAGGGGTCAAGGTTAAAGGTCAAGGTTAAAGGTCAAAGTCAAAGGTCAGGTTCAAATGTCAAGGTCAAGTGGGTGTGGCTTACCCGGAAGAGGGTGGAGTTAAGACCTGCGGTGGGAGTGGTTAAACCAGGAAGAGGGTGGAGTTTTAAACAGAAAGAGGGCAGAGTTAAGACCTGCGGTGGGAGTGGTTAAACCAGGAAGAGGGTGGAGTTAAGACCTGACAGGGAACAGAGGAGGGTTCAGTTTTTTTAAGAAAGCAATGTCATCTGAGCAGCATGTGACCATATATTTGATAGTTTAAATGTTTACGATCGTTTGAAACAACTTCCAGATTTCGATGTATTGATGGCTGGGAATGTTACGTGTGGAGATGTGGACACGCACGCACTTCACACACACACACACACACACACACACACACACACACACACACACACACACACACACACACACACACACACACACATTCGTACGCACTGTTATTACCATGTTATTAGACATTGTCTTAGTCATTATTTGGAGCTTTATACGTTAGCGTAAAGACTTTGTTCGATTCGGTCATGATTAGTGAAACGCCTGTTTCGATTGATAAAAATAATAAAACTTACATTGACGCTCCGCAAAAAAGTCGAGTGTTTCTAAATCGTATTCAGTTTTCAGCTAAAAGAAAGAAGAGACGGAAGCCCTTTCTCGATATTTTCATCGTTATCTACCGTGGATTGGGAAGTTTTTGGTGGACACGCACACACGCACACACACGCACACACACACACACACTTCACACACACACACACACACACACACACACACACGCACACACGCACACACACACACACACACACACACACACACACATTCGTACGCACTGAAACAACTTCCATACCTCACGAAAACATATTTAAACAGATGGAAAAAACTATCGCAGAACACAGTGTCACGTAGCAACTGGTCTTTACGATCGTTTGAATCAACAGGTCAGTTTGGGGGACAAAGGAGGGTTCAGTTTTTATGGGAGCTTGAGAATGTCGTATGAATAGCAACTGGCCACCTATCTGACGGTTTAAATGTTTACGATCGTCTGAAACAACAGGACACGCACGCACGCACGCACGCACGCACACACACACACATACACACACACACGCACACACACACACACACACACACACACACACACCATTACCTCTGCTTTACCACGTTATTAGACATTGGTTTAACTCCATTTAAGCATTTAAACGTTAAAAGCATTGCACGTGTACGACGTTGTAATACTTTTTTTTTACCAGCCGATGACGACGAAGTGAAAGACGATGAACTTTGCTTAAACGGTCTTACAAAGTTGGAAGATGATTATCGAGGTGTGTTTAAACCTTCGAATTATTTAATATTGTGTGTATTCATTATTTTGTTTTATAGAGGATTTGCCGTAAGATCCTAACGCGATCGTTTTAACACAATCGCAGTCTGGTGAGTCAAATGATTCTCATTTTACAAGAAAAAAAACATGCGGTATACGATACATATATACATATATTTACTTACAGATTTTCCGTTTACATCTCTTGCTCACTGGTCTCCCTTAAAGCTGGCGGGTCCGTCAACGGCCGTTCCAGGCAGAGGAGAAGGCTTGATTGCGCCAAAGACTCCAGACATCGAATCCTTGCTCCGAGGGGAAATCATCGAAAACGACGGTGAATGTCCGACAGGCACCCGCTGTAAGTTTTTCTCGTTTTCTGTAAGCTTTTTAAGATTCTCAGGAGCTTTAAAGAGCTCCTCTCATTCCAATGTCTTTCGCTCAAATGAATTTCGCGCCTAAGGGGAATGGGCGGGGACTGATTCCGGAGGTGGGCGGTTGTTTCCGCCAAGCAACCTTCTGGTTGAAATGGAGTGTGGATCAAGATGGATCCCTACTCTATATTCTTTTATTTAACCCAATGTTTTTTAAATACGTGTATAATGCTTTATATCCTATGGGTTGTGAATTCCATCCTACAATATCTTTCAAGGAACCCAAAGAAATGTTACCACACCTCCCGCTTTATTTATTCTATAGATTGCCTGAACTATTTCATAAACTAAATCTTGTCTTGTTTCTGATGCTATGTTTTTTATGCTCATCAATGCACTGTTGGACTGCGAGCACACAACTACTTTCCTTGCTTTGTTTTCCTCTATCCAGTTAACTGCCATATAAATTGCTACCAATTCCCCCGTAAAAACAGATAGTTTATCACCGATTATTTTATTTAATACTATGTTTCCTTGTGGGATAACTGCTACAGCTCTTACCTTTATTTTTTTTATATAGTTTTTGATGCATCCGTATATATCATATCTCAATCCATTTTTCTATCCGGTAACTATTCAAATTTCTATTCTTTAGTAATTGCATGTTTTCTTTTGGGTTATCAAACATCCACGGTGGTATTGCAGGCATTGGTACTGTAGGACTAACTTTAATATTGTCAATTTTAACTTTATTACATATGTCTCCTATAATCCACCCAAAACTATTCTTTTTTTGTTTTCTCTTTTTCTTGGCAGATTGGTAGCACTGGACAAGTCGGATATCCTTGCTTGGATCCTTTTAAAGTTGCCCGATAAACTGCTGAGAGTTGATCTCTCCTCTTGTCCAAAGGTTTTTCGTTCATTTTTACTTGTAATACTGGCACTAGGGTTGATGTAGTAGCTCCACAACATAACCTTAAAGCCTGTGACTGGATCCGGTCTATTTTCCCAAGTCATGTTTTTGAAGCAGATTGGTAAATAATGCATCCGTAATCAATAACAGATGGAATTAAAGTTATAAATATATACATGTATTGTTTTCAACGTTAACCTATCAGCCCCCCAATCATTACCCCTCAAAGACCTCATTATATTTAACACCTTTTTACTTTTTCCCCTATTTTTTTATTTTCCGGAAGGAACACTCCTGAAGGAATAAATAAAGTACTATCTAATCTAATCTAATCAAATCTATTTTGCTGATGTGGGTTGACTAGTTCATATTTTTATCAAACCATATTCCTAAATATTTAAATACTTGTACCTCTTCTATATTTTCACCTTAGAGTTTTTATTTGGAGCTTGTTTTGTACTTTTGTCTTTGTAAAATGTATGACTTTTGTCTTTCCAACAGAGAATCTTAAACCTCAAGCCGTTCCCCAGTCTTGAACATTATTTACCACTTTGTTAGTTTTTTGATTATTTCTTTTGACTCTAAATAATATACTAGTCTTTCATTAATCTTTTTTTTTTCCATTACTTTTCCCCAAATTTATAATTTCCTGCCTCTTCCGGGTCTTACCCTGACTTGCATATTGGAATTGTTACCGCTAATTTTCCCCTCTGCCGGTCATTCTCCTTCTTCATATATCCTGTCATATCATTTCAAGACCACTTCTTTGACGATGCCACCTAAGTTTTTGATCATTTGATAACCCGCTAGGTCTTTCCCCGGTGACGTATTTTTAACCTTTTTCAAAATTCGAACCATTTCATTCAAAGAAAATGTCATATCCATAGTGTTGGTAAAGCTATTAACGTTGTCTTCCATCATTTCCCCAATATTTAAACTCATTGTTTTTTCTCTCTTTTGTTTTTCCACATTTCTCAAATTATCATTACTGTACACTTTAACACATTTTTTTTGCTAAAGGTTCTGCTGTTTCTTTACCCGTGACTACATCTTCTTTAATAAATGTGACACATCATCCTCTTTACCCTTCATTCCTATCTTTACGAATCGTTATATATCCTTTTATTATAAAGTTTAATTTTGGCTTCAGCCCTGTTTCTTGAATACAAATTATACGTGGTTTAGTTTTCATATTTTTAATATATCCCTTTAATTCATGTTCGGTTGCTATCAAACTTCTGGCATTCCACCGGACCATTAACAGGGTGTTGGAATGTGGTAACATGACTCCGTCACGTCTACTCTCCGTAGTACAGCTTGCACCCGGTACCAAGATAGTTCTTTCAACAACTTTGATGCTGCTTTGACAATTATTTTGATCTTCTCAGTCTTATTTTTACTTTCATTTTGTATCAAAGCTGAGTTGTGCTCTCTGGTTTATTTTGCAAATGAACCGACAGAACATGATCATGTACAAGACTCGCCTACCCACAATGCACTGCAGCCCAACGCTCCTGGTCGGATGTTTTTTTCGGGGTTCATGGAGAGATGCGGTAAAGAGTGGTAGCCAAGACACACGGTCACACACGGTCACACACGGTCACACACGGTCACACACGGTCACACTCGGCAATTATTTTGACCTGGGGAGCAGATATAGAGGAAAAAATGTGTCTGGGGGGCCGGGATATCTGATTTTCAGGTACAAAAAACTTCACAATGACACAAAATAAACACAACAGTTAAACCTCACACTAAAATCAAGACATTGACTTGTACGTTCAAAAGACAGAATAGAACAAGTCAAGACATGCAATGCCATCTACAAAATGTTATGTAAATGTTAGTCATTACACACGCGGCTATGGTTTTGATGTATTTGTTACAGACATGTTTACGTCAAGTAACATCACATGGTTCCATTTGCACCTTTCAACAAATCTGAAAAGGAATATTAAGAAGTAAAACTTATATTTAATCCTACCTCTTCTCCGAGCACACGGTGACTGTACATACGGGTCGAAAAATGTTGACCTAATTCAGCATTTCTCAAAGTGTGGGGAATAGAGACATGACAGGTGGGGCGCGAGGAAAGGGAGGACATTTTTTATTTTTGATTTTTTTTTACTATGCTTTCATTTTCTATACACACTGTAAATCACTTTGTGATTCTGTCTGTGAAATCCGCCGTATAAATAAATGTAAATTACTTATTTTTCCTGTAGGCTTTAAATTTCTCGGCAGGAGCGAAAGTTTGACAGACATAGCAACAGTAACTTTTGCAGGCAGGGCTAAGAGGAACAAACTTTCGCGCGGATGGGTAGCAGGCTAATGTGCGGACCACAATTACACAAAATGGATACATTTGCAACTCGCACCTCAAAGGTCTGCGGAGAAACAAAAATATGACGGGTCTAATCAACCAAAAAGTCAACCTAAAAGAAAATATGGCGAAGGGTATCTTGCTCTTGGATTCACGGCAGCGGAGGTGGGGGCAGAGGAGAGACCCCTGTGTGTTCTTTGTCTAAAACGGCTAGCAGCAGACAGCATCAGGCCCAACAAAGTAAAGAGACAACTCGAGACCACACATGATGTCCAATAAATTGTTTTGTTGGGGCGATGGGGGTAGGTGGGCCTTGAGTCTAAAGTGCTGATGACAGAAAAAAAAAAAGTTTGAGAAGCCCTGACCTAATTGTACGGATCTCACTTTAAACGGCAAACCGATCATTTAAATGTTTTCACTTTGAATATGAAACGAGGAGTAAAATGTACAATGTACAATATTATCAATTATTTCACAAGGACATGTTTTAAGGATATTGTACAGTATAATTAAATCTAAAATGAATGTGATCACTTTCAGGATCATTTTATTTTTAGCCAGTAAACAACTGTTATGTACTTTTGAATCGGGTTTTCAAAAAAAAAAAAAAGGGAGGGACAATCAAGGATCAACAATGGCACGACTTTCACTAACTTGCGTGAGGTCAAAAGACAAGAGATTTTAGACCAATGCTGCTTTGGATCTGTTCCTGCTAAACTAGTAAGTGACTTTCAATGCTCAAATCAGAATAATAATACTAATTTTAGCTACTGGAAATTTGTGTGGTGGCAATAAATACCCACCAGCGCGATACTTTGCAGTTCCACACTGACCAACCACGCAACAAACTCAAAAGAACTGTACAAGGAAAAAACAATGCAGTGACTTCAAACTGCAAATATAAGGTTTGAGTAAAATATGTAGGTTGGTGTGAATGTTGTCCGTCTATCTATGTTGACCCTGCAATGAGGGGGCGACTTGTCCAGGGTGTACACCTCCTTCCACCCGATTGTAGCTGAGATAGGCGCCAGCGACCCCCACGTCCCCAAAAGGGAATAAGTGGTAGAAAACTGTGGAAAGTTCAGTAATACAGAATCATTGTGGCATTATCGTGTCAGTTGGACGCTATATGCGCTAGTCCTCATGGTAAATGTGGTTTTCCTTTTGGGAAAACGCCATCGCTTTGGTTCACTGGTGCGGCCAATATAAACCAAAACTGAAAGTTCTTAAGTGGGGGTTTAAGTAGAGTTTATAAATCTTGTATCTGTGCCACATATAGCCTTATTTCAGTGTCAACAGTCTCCAGCTTACTTGCTACACATGTTTTGGCTCTGCCCATCCCTGTGCAGTTATTGGACTGATATTTTTAATACTTTGTCTGTTGTTGTAATTACCTACTAGGCCTTCTTTGCCTTTATTTGTTGTTGTATCTTTATGTTAGCAATTGGGACTTTTTGAATGAAATTGTCTGTGGCTCCATGTTAACGAAGTTGCCTGTACTATTTGACTGATGCATTTTATTGATTGATTTATTAGCAGTAATTGCACAAAGGCATTCTTCTTCTTTTAGTTTTCTGACAGCACGTAGGCGTTCGCATCAACTTTCGTCTTTTTAACAAATGGGTAAAGGGGGGATGATGTATGCCGTAAAACTAGTTGGCACATTTAATATTTAATAATAATGAATATTGTAAAATTCTATAATTTTTGTTATTTAAAGGGGAAAACCCGATTCAAAAGTACATAACAGTTGTTTACTGGCTAAAAATAAAATGATCCTGAAAGTGATCACATTCATTTTAGATTTAATTATACTGTACAATATCCTTAAAACATGTCCTTGTGAAATAATTGATAATATTGTACATTGTACATTTTACTCCTCGTTTCATATTCAAAGTGAAAACATTTAAATGATCGGTTTGCCGTTTAAAGTGAGATCCGTACAATTAGGTCAGGGCTTCTCAAACTTTTTTTTTTTCTGTCATCAGCACTTTAGACTCAAGGCCCACCTACCCCCATCGCCCCAACAAAACAATTTATTGGACATCATGTGTGGTCTCGAGTTGTCTCTTTACTTTGTTGGGCCTGATGCTGTCTGCTGCTAGCCGTTTTAGACAAAGAACACACAGGGGTCTCTCCTCTGCCCCCACCTCCGCTGCCGTGAATCCAAGAGCAAGATACCCTTCGCCATATTTTCTTTTAGGTTGACTTTTTGGTTGATTAGACCCGTCATATTTTTGTTTCTCCGCAGACCTTTGAGGTGCGAGTTGCAAATGTATCCATTTTGTGTAATTGTGGTCCGCACATTAGCCTGCTACCCATCCGCGCGAAAGTTTGTTCCTCTTAGCCCTGCCTGCAAAAGTTACTGTTGCTATGTCTGTCAAACTTTCGCTCCTGCCGAGAAATTTAAAGCCTACAGGAAAAATAAGTAATTTACATTTATTTATACGGCGGATTTCACAGACAGAATCACAAAGTGATTTACAGTGTGTATAGAAAATGAAAGCATAGTAAAAAAAAATCAAAAATAAAAAATGTCCTCCCTTTCCTCGCGCCCCACCTGTCATGTCTCTATTCCCCACACTTTGAGAAATGCTGAATTAGGTCAACATTTTTCGACCCGTATGTACAGTCACCGTGTGCTCGGAGAAGAGGTAGGATTAAATATAAGTTTTACTTCTTAATATTCCTTTTCAGATTTGTTGAAAGGTGCAAATGGAACCATGTGATGTTACTTGACGTAAACATGTCTGTAACAAATACATCAAAACCATAGCCGCGTGTGTAATGACTAACATTTACATAACATTTTGTAGATGGCATTGCATGTCTTGACTTGTTCTATTCTGTCTTTTGAACGTACAAGTCAATGTCTTGATTTTAGTGTGAGGTTTAACTGTTGTGTTTATTTTGTGTCATTGT
>NC_084635.1:4908707-4913707 GCF_033978795.1 Nerophis ophidion
TAGAAAAAATGTAAAATTCCATTACGTTTTTTAAGGCGGTCTGTCATAACGTTTTTAGCATTCAATCAGATATTACTGTGAGGTTTTGTAGTAGTGTTCCTAAAAATAGATATACCGGCCCTCCAGACACATTTTTTTCTCGAAATAAGGCACCCTCAAGTCTAAATAATTGCCCAGGCCTGATCTATTCCATCGCATAGTTGGAGTTTTTTGACGTATCTGCTTTTTGCAGTACAACAGCCATTTGGGCTTGGTCCACCACCGCTGGTTTACACTTCTGGGAAGATGTCGTTTCACTTGATTGTAAAATATGTCGATCGAAAGCGGGTCTAACATTCATATTTTGTCAATATTCAGTGTTTTATCATTCATAGAAAAATTTAAAATTCCATTTACGTTTTTTAAGGCGGTCTGTCATAACGTTTTTAGCATTCAATCAGACATTACTGTGAGGTTTTGTAGTAGTGTTCCTAAAAATAGATATACCGGCCCTCCAGACACATTTTTTTCTCGAAATAAGGCACCCTCAAGTCTAAATAATTGCCCAGGCTGATCTATTCCATTGCATAGTTGGAGTTTTTTGACATATCTGCTTTTTCCAGTACAACAGCCATCTGGGCTTGGTCCACCACCGCTGGTTTACACTTCTGGGAAGATGTCGTTTCACTTGATTGTAAAATATGTCGATCGAAAGCGCGTGTAACATTCATATTTTGTCAATATTCAGTCTTTTATCGTTCATAGAAAAATGTAAAATTCCATTACGGTTTTTAAGGCGGTCTGTCATAACGTTTTTAGCATTCAATCAGACATTACTGTGAGGTTTTGTGTAGTAGTGTTCCTAAAAATACATATACCGGCCCTCCAGACACATTTTTTTCTCGAAATTTGGCCCCCACGGGTCTAAATAATTGCCCAGGCCTGATCTATTCCATTGCGTAGTTGGAGTTTTTTGCTCGTATCTGCTTTTTGCAGTACAACAGCCATCTGGACTTGGTCCACCACCGCTGGTTTACACTTCTGGGAAGATGTCGTTTCACTTGATTGTAAAATATGTCGATGGAAAGTGGGTGTAACATTCATATTTTGTCAATATTCACTGTTTTATCGTTCATAGAAAAATTTAAAATTCCATAACGGTTTTTAAGGCGGTCTGTCATAACGTTTTTAGCATTCAATCAGACATTACTGGGAGGTTTTGTTTTAGTGTTCCTAAAGATGGATATACCGGCCCCCAGACACATATTTTTTTCTCGAAATGTGGCCCCCCCGTGTCTAAATAATTGCCCAAGCCTGATCTATTCCATTGCATAGTTGGAGTTTTTTGACCTATCTGCTTTTTGCAGTACAACAGCCATCTGGGCTTGGTCCACCACCGCTGGTTTACACTTCTGGGAAGATGTCGTTTCACTTGATTGTAAAATATGTCGATCGAAAGCGGGTGTAACATTCATATTTTGTCAATATTCACTGTTTTATCGTTCATAGAAAAATGTAAAATTCCATTACGGTTTTTAAGGCGGTCCGTCATAACGTTTTTAGCATTCAATCAGACATTACTGTGAGGTTTTGTAGTAGTGTTCCTAAAAATAGATATACCGGCCCTCCTGACACATTTTTTTCTCGAAATATGGCCCCCTCGAGTCTAAATAATTGCCCAGGCCTGATCTATTCCATTGCATAGTTGGAGTTTTTTGACGTATCTGGTTTTTGCAGTACAACAGCCCTCTGGGCTTGGTCCACCACCGCTGGTTTACACTTCTGGGAAGATGTCGTTTCACTTGATTGTAAAATATGTCGATCGAAAGCGGGTGTAACATTCTTATTTTTTCAATATTCAGTGTTTTATCGTTCATAGAAAAATGTAAAATTCCATTACGGTTTTTAAGGCGGTCTGTCATAACGTTTTTAGCATTCAATCAGACATTACTCTGAGGATTTGTAGTAGTGTTCCAGACACATTTTTTTCTCGAAATGTGGCCCCCCCGAGTCTAAATAATTGCCCAGGCCTGATCTATTCCATTGCATAGTTGGAGTTTTTTGACGTATCTGCTTTTTGCAGTACAACAGCCATCTGGGCTTGGTCCACCACCGCTGGTTTACACTTCGGGAAGATGTCGTTTCACTTGATTGTAAAATATGTCGATCAAAAGCGGGTGTAACATTCATATTTTGTCAATATTCAGGGTTTTATCGTTCATAGAAAAATGTAAAATTCCATTACGTTTTTTAAGGCGGTCTGTCATAACGTTTTTAGCATTCAATCAGACATTACTGTGAGGTTTTGTAGTAGTGTTCCTAAAAATAGATATACCGGCCCTCCTGACACATTTTTTTCTCGAAATATGGCCCCCTCGAGTCTAAATAATTGCCCAAGCCTGATCTATTCCATTGCATAGTTGGAGTTTTTTGACCTATCTGCTTTTTGCAGTACAACAGCCATCTGGGCTTGGTCCACCACCGCTGGTTTACACTTCTGGGAAGATGTCGTTTCACTTGATTGTAAAATATGTCGATCGAAAGCGGGTGTAACATTCATATTTTGTCAATTTTCAGTGTTTTATCGTTCATAGAAAAATGTAAAATTCCATTACGTTTTTTAAGGCGGTCTGTCATAACGTTTTTAGCATTCAATCAGACATTACTGAGAGGTTTTGTAGTAGTTTTCCTAAAAATAGATATACCGGCCCCCAGACACATTTTTTTCTCGAAATGTGGCCCCCCCGGGTCTAAATAATTGCCCAAGCCTGATCTATTCCATTGCATAGTTGGAGTTTTTGGCTCGTATCTGCTTTTTGCAGTACAACAGCCATCTGGGCTTGGTCCACCACCGCTGGTTTACACTTCTGGGAAGATGTCGCTTCACTTGATTGTAAAATATGTCGATCAAAAGCGGGTGTAACATTCATATTTTGTCAATATTCAGTGTTTTATCGTTCATAGAAAAATGTAAAATTCCATTACGTTTTTTAAGGCGGTCTGTCATAACGTTTTTAGCATTCAATCAGACATTACTGTGAGGTTTTGTAGTAGTGTTCCAGACACATTTTTTTCTCGAAATGTGGCCCCTCCTCTGAGTCAAAATAATTGCCCAAGCCTGATCTATTCCATTGCATAGTTGGAGTTTTTTGACATATCTGCTTTTTGCAGTACAACAGCCATCTGGGCTTGGTCCACCACCGCTGGTTTAGACCACTTATCTAAAGGCACACAATATTCCTAGTATGAAGTAGACATGATTTTTGGTAAGCGCTCAAATATTCACAGACAGCTGTGTCCCTCCTGCTGTTCTGGAAACATCTCAATCCCTTATGTATAGTCGGCCTTTGAAATATTCCAGCGCGGCTCTGCCGTATACTTCCTGGCCTCGCATGCTCCGTCTTCCTCCTCCTTCCTCCCATGTGAACATCAGAGCTCTGGCACCGGCAAACGAGGGAGTTCTGCTCCGGAGTTGTGAGCGTGCTGCACCCTTGGGAGGATGGGAAGCAGGACTTCACATGACGGGCTTCATTTTCTATTTCGGCTTTATCGCCTGAGGAATATGTAGAAGCGTCTCTTCTGTTGTATTCTTAATGCGCTTTTATATTCCTGCCGTGCTGGGGCTGGCCAGCCAAGAACGACTTATTTTACTGACTAAATTAACTATGTAGAAATGTTTGTCTTGTCACCGTTTTTTTTGGTTCGCAGTCTAGGGTTGTACGGTATACCGGTATTAATACAGTACCGCGATACTAATGAATGGGGGGGGGGGATCGATTCGAATACGAATCGAATCGAATACGTTTTGCGATTCAGAATCAGTTCTCATTTTAAAAAAAATCACAGTAGATATGCGCGGATAGGCAATTATATCATCCGCAACCGCATCACTAAAGTCGTCATCCAACCGCCACCCACCCGAACCAACATTTCATCAAAGCCACACCCGCCCGTTGTTATATATCTAAAATAGACGATGCAAGGCATTAGTGAGGTTAGACCGTGTAACTCCCTCCAAATAGCACAGACACAAGGGCTTTCTTGAACTGATTTATTTGAAGGCTTACTTTGCCTTCAAATTCACCGTGAAAACTGTAATAAATAAAGCAGGTTACAAACGTACGAATAATAACATGCACAGCATGTGGATCAAACATGATACCAAGTAAAATACCAACAAATGACAAATACCTCGTTGGCCATACCCGGAAGTAGCTTCCTTACTTCCGTCCGCAGACCAAACGAGACACTTCAAAATAAAAGTATGCCCACATACTGTTTCTAAGACTGCTGCTCGTTTTTCCTATGTGGGTAAATAAATAAATGGGTTGTACTTGTATAGCACTTTTCTACCTTCAAAGTACTCAAAGCGCTTTGACACTACTTCCACATTTACCCATTCACACACACATTCACACACTGATGGAGGGAGCTGCCATGCAAGGCGCCAACCAGCACCCATCAGGAGCAAGGGTGAAGTGTCTTGCTCAGGACATAACGGACGTGACGTGGTTGGTACCAGGTGGGAATTGAACTAGGGACCCTGGTAACAACATTGAACTATTTATAAATGGTTGATTTCTATAGGCTAGTAAGGTAAAGTGTTGTAGCTGACAAGTTTGGGCTACCTTGCTTCTGCAGCCTTCATCAGAGGTGTCACATGATGTTAGCGTCACGTTGTCTGTGATGTGTTATATGGATTGTACCATCGAGTGTTGTCAGCTACAACACTTTACCTACTAGCCTGTATAAATCAACCATTTATAAATACACGTCAGTAGGGGCGGTATAGCTGGGTTGGTAGAGTGGCCGTGCCAGCAACTTGAGGGTTGCAGGTTCGATTCCCGCTTCCGCCATCCTAGTCACTGCCGTTGTGTCCTTGGGCAAGACACTTTACCCACCTGCCCCCAGTGCCACCCACACTGGTTTAAATGTAACTTAGATATTGGGTTTCACTATGTAAAGCGCTTTGAGTCACTAGAGAAAAGCGCTATATAAATATAATTCACTTCACAATTCAC
>NC_084635.1:4918707-4973707 GCF_033978795.1 Nerophis ophidion
CTGTTTTCTGGAATCTGATATATATATATATATATATATATATATATATATATATATATATATATATGTGTGTGTGTTTTTAAATTTGTTTTAGGAGTCTTTACATGTTTTTAGGAGTATTTTTCCATATTTTATGAGTTTTTTACGTGTTTTATGAGTTTTTTACGTGTTTTAGGAGACTTAATGTGTTTTAGGAGTCTTATTATGAGTTTTAGGAGTCTTAATGTGTTTTAGGAGTAATTTACGTTTTAGAAGTCACTGTGCATCTCTTTGGAGTCATTTTATGTGTTTTGGAGTCGGTTTTAATGTTTTAGAAGTTGGTTGTTGTGTTTGTAAATGTTTTTCTCGTCATTTAATGTGTTAAGTCATTTTATGCATTTGTGTTTCGCACAAGAGGTAGAACATCTCACACTGTGTTTTCTGGAATCTGATATATATATATATATATATATATATATATATATGTGTGTTTTTAAATGTGTTTTAGGAGTCTTTTTACATGTTTTTAGGAGTATTCTTACGTGTTTCATGAGTTTTTCACGTGTTTTAGGATCTGTTTTTAAATTTGTTTTAGGAGTCTTTTTACATGTTTTTAGGAGTATTTTTCCGTGTTTTATGAGTTTTTTACGTGTTTTAGGAGACTTAATGTGTTTTAGGAGTCTTATTATGAGTTTTAGGAGTCTTGTTATGTGTTTTAGGAGTAATTTACGTTTTAGAAGTCACTGTGCATCTCTTTGGAGTCATTTTATGTGTTTTGGAGTCGGTTTTAATGTTTTAGAAGTTGGTTGTTGTGTTTGTAAATGTTTTTCTCGTCATTTAATGTGTTAAGTCATTTTATGCATTTGTGTTTCGCACAAGAGGTAGAACATCTCACACTGTGTTTTCTGGAATCTTATATATATATATATATATATATATATATATATATATACATACATGCGGTAACAACTTTTTACTGTCAATATCTGCTGAGTTGAATTTTTAATTTTTTTCTGTTGGTGGTGTGCCTTTGTATTTTTTCACTGAAAAAACTAAATGTGCTCAAAAAAGGTTGAAAAACACTGGTTTCAAGAATATTGTAATCTAGAGTTCAACTTGCATGCACTTTAAAGTGTTTTTATAAAGCGGGTATGTGTTTGGTTTTTGCCCACAGCAAAATGCAGATACGTGGGCAAGGTCTTCTCCCAGGGGCAGCGCTTCCTGTCCAGGAGCTGCAGGGAATGCAAGGTAACTCCTCTTTTGTGGCTAAAATGTTTCTCCTTTTACATTGCAATCTCATCACCGGACAGTATTTCGCATTTAGCGACCGGACTCCACGTTGTAACATTCAATTAAGCTGCAAGTCTTATTTGTTTCCCATCTCTCTCCCCATCGACTACATTCATTCTTTGTTTTTTTCTAATGACCAGAACGCCAGGTAATTAGAAAAACTAATGACTGCTGGAATAGAAAAAGCCTCGTTTGAACCGCCGCTTTGTGTCTGCATGCATCATAATTAAAGGCATTCCTCGCCTTATTCACTGCGAGGCCATTTATCTATAAAGACAATATTCGAGGGAAAAATTGCTATTGTTTGCATGTATTTGCTTACGAGGCCCAGCAGGCACTGGGTTTATATACCCTTTATTACGCCCTGGAGACACCGAACTGTCACTTTATGTAATATTGTTTATTCTTGTGTGACCAATTTGTGCTCCAATAGCTTTTAATAATGGCCCGAATGCTTTATTTGGGGGGTTTTCAATGGGTTTCAGCAGTAAGAACAAAGGGTGGAGCGGATTTCAGTTCAGTTTGTTTACTTCGAGCATGCATACAATACAATGTAAGTCAGGGGTCACCAACGCCAGATGAGTCGCCCGCTGGCCTGGTCTAAAAATAGCTCAAATAGCAGCACTTACCAGTGAGCTGCCTCTATTTTTTTTATTTTATTTATTTACTAGCAAGCTGTTCTGGCTTTGCTCGAAATGTTTAACTCTAAGAGAGAAAAAACTCAAATAGAATTTGAAAATCCAGGAAAATATTTTAAATACCTGGTTGTCATTTGTTTAAATAAATACATTTATTTTTTTACTTTGCTACTTATTACTCTCAGACAATTTTAGAGAAAAAATACAACCTTAGAAATGATTTTAGGATTTTTAAACACATATACTTTTTTACCTTTTAAATTCATTCCTCTTCTTTACTGACAATTTAAATCAATGTTCAAGTATTTTTTATTTTTTTATTGTAAAGAATAATAAATACATTTTAATTTAATTCTTCATTTTAGCTTCTGTTTTTTCGACGAAGAATATTTGTGAAATATTTATTCAAACTTATTATAATTAAAATTTTAAAAAATTATTCCGGCAAATCTAGAAAATCTGTAGAATCAAATTTAAATCTTATTTCAAAGTCTTTTGAATTTCTTTTAAAAATTTTGTTCTGCAAAATCTAGAAGAAATTATGATTTGTCTTTGTTAGAAATATAGCTTGGTCCAATTTGTTATGTATTCTAACTAAGTGCAGATTGAATTTTAACCTATTTAAAACATGTCATTAAAATTCTAAAATTAATCTTAATCAGGAAAAATTACTAATGATGTTCCGCAATTTTTTTATTTTTTATTTTTTTTTTAAAGATTCGAATTAGCTAGTTTTTCTCCATTTTTTTCCGTTGAATTTTGAATTTTAAAGAGTCGAAATTGAAGATAAACTATGTTTCAAAATTTGATTTTCATGTTTTTCGTGTGTTCTCCTCTTTTAAACCATTCAATTAAGTTTTTTTTTCTTCATCTTTTATTCTCTAAAGAGAACATACAAACCCTTTATTTATTGAATCAAAGATACTGAAATTCCACGACATAGTGGAATTGCAAACAGCTAAGATTATACACAAAGCAAACTATAACCTGCTTCCCAAGAATATACAACAATTCTTCTCAACAAAAGAAGAGAAATATAATCTTAGAGAAAAATGTAATTTAAAACATTTGTATGCACGTACAACACTTAAAACCTTCAGTATATCAGTATGTGGAATTAAATGATGGAATGGATTAAGCAAAGCAATCAAACAATGTACTAATATGATCCACTTCAAGAAACTCTTCAAACTGGAAGTGTTAACAAAGTACAAAAATGAAGAACCATGATAAACATTCTGATTTTACTCACTCATTCATTCTCAAAATAATCTGATTTATCTCATCGTATGGATTAAAATTTAAGCAATTATGTATTTATTTATTTATTTGTATTGTGATTACTTATTACTTATGGAGTATACATTGTGAATACATTGAGAACAGGAAGTGGACAAAAGTTTTAGCAACTTTTATGTAAAGAAAAGGGGTAGGATTAAATAAGATCTGCTTCTTCCTAATTGTGATGTATCATGTTGTATGCTTGCATGTTCAAAGTAAACTCAAATTCTACAAAAAAACTTCCGTAAAAGGAAAAAAAATGTATGACGGACAGAAATACCCTTTTTTTTTAAATATATATATAGATGTATTTATTAAAGGTAAATTGAGCAAATTGGCTATTTCTGGCAATTTATTTAAGTGTGTATCAAACTGGTAGCCCTTCGCATTAATCAGTACCCAAGAAGTAGCTCTTGGTTTCAAAAAGGTTGCTGACCCCTGATAAAATGCATCACATATTTCCAGTTGTTTCATTAAAGTACGTCCAAAAAGGAGTAGGAAGAAGCTGATTTTATTTAATCCTTGCTTGTTCTTTGTAACACATGGGTGTCCAAAGTATGGCCTGCGGGCCAAATGAGGCCCGCCTACAATCTTGCCCTCAGGGAGATTGCATTAATTTCCAAAGTAAAACAATTTAAATGATGCTATCTTGACACAATCTAGTGGACAGATTACTTTTTCCTAGTCAATGACTTTTTATGTTTGGAATGGGCAACATTTTTTTATATGGCCAAATACAAACAACCTTGCCTAGTCATGGTGCAAAAAAAAAAAAAAAAAAAAAATCCATCCAAAACAAAATATATACAGACATGGTCACTGAACTTTGTGGATATTATAAAACAAAAGAATCTAAATTACACCCATCCATTACAAAGCATGATGGGAAAAAAACGCTCATCCAGAGTTGGGACCCAGGATGGACCGCTCGCCTGTGTATCGGTTGGGGACATCTCTGCATTAACTCACAACTAATTACACACCTGCAAATCAGTCAGCTATTGACGTATCCGTAATACGCCGTTAGGGAGAAGTTTGTTTTTACACGATGAGTCGGGTGTGTTTTGACCTCCGCCGAACCTTTGAGGCCGACTCACCCAACACCAAGGGTTCGATGGAACCCAGATTAAGAACCACTGGTCAAGAACATGTTTTTCTTGATTCATTATTGACGTTTTTATTGCTACTTTATATTGTATATTTTTTTAAATGAGATTCCCAGTTAATTCTATCATCTATTATTACACCCAAAAATTTATTTTCTTATCTTTTCAATATCTACTCCGTGTATTTTTAATTATTTTTGACTTCCCCTCCTACTGTTACCAAATAACATTATTTTAGTTTTACTGAGATTGAAAGATATTCAGTTTGTGTCAAACCATCGTCTTTAATTTGTTCATTTATTTTACAAATAATACCAACATTAAATCCTTTGTAACTTTAACCATTTTGGTCCAAGTATTGATCCCTGAGGTACGCCACAAAATATTTTCAGCTCAATAGAAGTGTGTTTGCCTATCTTCACGTATCGCGTCCTGTTGGTTTAGTAGCTTCTAACCCAGTTCAAGACCAGACTTTTCTAATTTATTAAGATTCTGTGATTAATTGTGTTTTGTTAAATCCATAAACACCGGAACAGTGCACCTTAAATATTCATTCCTTTTCTCTATTGCAGCTATCAATTATATTAGTAATCGAGTAATCTGTTGTTTATTGGCGGCATAGCTCGGTTGGTAGAGTGGCCGTGCCAGCAACTTGATGGTTGCAGGTTCGATTCCCACTTCCGTCTTTCTAGTCGCTGCCGTTGTGTCCTTGGGCAAGACACTTTACCCACCTGCTCCCAGTGCCACCCACACTGGTTTAAATGTAATTTAGATATTGGGTTTCACTATGTAAAAGCGCTTTGAGTCACTAGAGAAAAAGCGCTATAGAAATATAATTCGCCTCACTTCACTATTTTGTTCAATCAATTGAGTTAGCTAATAAAACCCACTTCAGAGCCTCAATGTGTATTTAAATAAAAAATGCGCTGGGCCTGCCATCTGTCCCGAACCTCTGACAGCAGGTCGGTAGAAGTAATACTTTTAAAGCGGAACATTATCACAATTATAAAAGGGTTAAAAACAATAAAAATCAGTTCCCAGTGGATTCTTGTATTTTTTGAAATTTTTTTCAAAATTTTACCGGTCCGGGATTATCCCTAAATAAAGCTTTAAAGTGCCTTATTTTCGCTATCTTCGAAACCACTATCCATTTCCCTGTGACGTCACACAGTGCTGCCAATGTAAACAAACAATGGGAATACCACAGCAAGATATAGCGACATTAGCTCGGATTCAAACTCGGATTTCAGCGACTTAAGCGATTCAACAGATTACGCATGTATTGAAACAGATGGTCGGAGTATGGAGGCAGATAGCGAAAACGAAATTGAAGAAAAAATTGAAGCTATTGAGCGAATAGCTATTGACGCTATCCGGCCATAGCGTGGGTGTACCTAATGAAGTGGCCCATAGCATGGCTGCCTTATTAGCATCGCCGGTAAATTGTGCGGACCAAACGATCAGGACTTTCGCATCTTGTGACACTGGAGCAACTTAAATCCGTCGATTGGTAAGTGTTTGTTTCGCATTAAATGTGGGTATCTAGTTTCAACTGTACATACAGCTAGCGTAAATAGCATGTTAGCATCGATTAGCGTAGCATGTTAGCATCGATTAGCTGGCAGTCATGCCGTGACCAAATATGTCTGATTAGCACATAAGTCAACAACATCAACAAAACTCACCTTTGTGATTTCGTTGACTTAATGGTTGCAAATGCATCTGCAGGTTATCCATACATCTCTGTGCCATGTCTGTCTTAGCATCGCCGGTCAAATGTGAAGACACTCTGGTACATTCAATGGGGGTCTGGCAGCAGATTTCTTGCCGGCGGTGCAACTTGAATCCCTCCCTGTTAGTGTTGTTACACCCTCCGACAACACACCGACGAGGCATGATGTCTCCAAGGCTCCAAAAAATAGTCGAAAAAACGGAAAATAACAGAGCTGAGACCCGGTGTTTGTAATGTGAAAATGAAAATGGCGGCTGTGTTACCTCGGTGACGTCACATTCTGACCTCATCGCTAAAAGACTGATAAACAGAGAGGCGTTTATTGGCCAAAATTCACCCATTTAGAGTTCGGAAATCGGTTAAAAAAATACATGGTCTTTTTTCTGCACCATCAAGGTATATATTGACGCTTACATAGGTCTGCTGATAATGTTCCCCTTTAAGATAGCGCCGAGTATCCAAATCCATGAGTTGTTTTTAAATGTAACCATACAGAATTAGCTAAAAAGCTAGCCTTAAACATTAGTATGCTATTATGAGACGTTGGCATACTTCAGAGATGTCGGCAATTATCCAAATCCATGGCTTTTAGGTGTAAGCATACAAAATGAGCTAACAAGCTCATTACTGAAGATTAATAATAAGTTTTGTTCCCTCGGGATGCAAAGGTTTTTTTCCTGACAAGGGTAGCAGGTAGGAACATATTTATAAATCTATTACAAAATAACAGGCGAAAACTCTCTTAACTGTGGCATGAAATAAACAAGACTTATTGTGGCATGAAACAAATAACTAGCAAAACACTTGGAATAGGATATGGAACGAGCAGCGTGAACTAAGCATGAAACAAGCGTGAAACTGTGGCATGAAAAGAGCAATGTCGCCATGACGACTAACTGGCAAAGACAGGCTTAAATGATAGTCTCTTAATTAGAGCAGGTGTGTGCCCGAACACCAGCGGCAGGTGAAACTGAGTCACCATGGTAACTAAACAAACAAAGGAGTGCAAACAGGAACTAAAAGAGTCCCCGGGACAGTCTTTTGCTGTTGTGCGGGTTCTCAGGTCCACCAAGGAAGGACATTTTGGCGCAGTTTAGACTTTCTTTTATTTTTCAATAATAAAATGTCTCTCAGGTTGGCTTTTCAGCCTTGCCGTTACCTGCTTCCTCTGCCGCTCCACCTTTTCAGTCGCGTGCGTCTTCGTGTGGCTCTCTCTCGCTCTCGTTCGGAATCCGCTTCCTTCTGGCTCTGTCTCTCCCCCCGGCGTTTACGGCCGCTGCCCTTTTATACAGTGGGAGAGGGGATTTAAATTGTGCCCAGCTGGGCGACCCACGCGCCTGATATTTGTGGGGTTGATTGCGGCAAGCCTCGCCTCGCTGCTTGCTCACAGTCCACGCCTCCTCGCCACCATCTTGGGCCGGGCTCAGGCGTGCCCTGCCTCTCAGACACACTGCATATGTCCGCGGACTAAATTAGGAGCCTGTTTGGTTACTTACTACTAAAAGACAAGTTGTCTTGTATGTTCACTATTTTATTTAAAGACAAACTTGCAATAAGAAACATATGTTTAATAACTAATAATGCCATTTTTTGTGAGCCCCTTTATTAAGAAACGTATCAAAGTATCGAAATAAATATTGGTATCGGAACAACGCTACTTCGTATTGTTCAAGTTACTAACTCAATCCATACGGTTTTCCGCCGCCTCACATTTTGTGAATCACAAATATTCTGCAGATTGCACATGCAGCTCAAAATCCGCTGCAATACCTGGAATAACGACAAAGAAGAAATGTCCAACTCCATAGTCGTACAACCCACAACTTCCCTTACCTGCAGCCATGGTCAAAATCCTCCGTCTGCAATGCTCGTCATAAACCTTTTAAGATGTCACTGTTGAACGCTCGCTCACTTTCTGGCAAATCATTCATTCTTGACAATTTTTCCATCAC
This sequence comes from Nerophis ophidion, assembly GCF_033978795.1. Classification (NCBI taxonomy): domain Eukaryota; kingdom Metazoa; phylum Chordata; class Actinopteri; order Syngnathiformes; family Syngnathidae; genus Nerophis; species Nerophis ophidion. Next base: position 4,926,686 of record NC_084635.1, read on the forward strand.
TAGGGATCAAGATTCCAAGTTTTTTTGTTTTTTTTTTATCGAGACTTGGCAAAGGGAGGAGGAATATGTGCCCTTTTATATTCGCCCCAAGGACTACTTGCCGTGGTTAAGTTAAAGTTAAGTTAAAGTACCGATAATTGTCACACACACACTTGGTATGGTTAAATGTGTCCTCTGCATTTGACCCATCCCCTTGATCACCCTCTGGGAGGTGAGGGGAGCAGTGAGCAGCAGCGGTGGCCGCGCCCGGGAGTCTTTTTTGGTGATTTAACCCCCAATTCCAATCCTTGATGCTGAGTGCGAGGCAGGGAGGTAATGGGTCACAGTTTTATAGTCTTTGGTATGACTCGGACTTGAACTCGCTCTCTAACGCAGTGGTCCCCAACCTTTTTGTATCCGCGGACCGGCGGGGGTGGGGGTGGGGGTGGGGGTTTGGGTTACTTTGTCATGAAAAAGGGAGGTTTTTGTGGTTGATGCACTAATTGTAAGCGTATATTGTGTTTTTATGTTGATTTAATTAAAATATATATATATATATTATTATTATTATTATTTTTTTATTTTTTTTTAATAAAAATTAATAAAAAATTCTTCTGCAGCCTGGTACCAATCGGGCCATGGTTAAATGATATTTAACCGTGGTTGGGGACCACTGCTCTAACCACTAGGCCACTGAGTAGGTGGCCTTGGTCCACTATTTAAAAATAGTTTCCCCTTGCAAAAAAAGTGAACAGTGTACCTTTCTCGTCTTTTGAACGTTAGATTTCCAGAGTGGGTCATCATAATCCTTTTTATTGTATTTTAATTCAACATCCTCCAGGTGTAAATGGCTATTTTTGTCATGATCTGTGGTCTGGATCATGTTTTATGTTATTTTCTGTCTAAGACTCCTTCGGTTCCTGTTTTTTCTGCACCCTTGTTTGTTTTAGTTACCATGGTTACTTATTATTCCCACCTGCCTCTGATTAGTGTTGGCCCAAGCACTAATCAGAGGTATTATTTAAACCTGCCTCGCCCTCCAGTCAGGGCTGGAGTACTGTTTGCTGTATGCTGTGGGCTGTTCTCTGGATCCCGACTCCTGTCCCCGTTAGCGGTTTCCTGGTTTTCTGGTTTGTGTTTTCCTTGCCTTTTTTTGAACGTTGAAGCCATGTTTTCGTGTACCGGGCCTGTTGTCTCTGCATCTTGGGGTCCGTCACCTCCACTTCGTGACAATTGTCCGGCAGATGTCAGTTACTTTTTTAGCTTTCATTACTAAATTTGAGATAATTGAATGTTGTGATTAATCTCGAAGACTATCTTCATTTTGTTGTGTCAATTATTAGTGATTCCTAGAGCCCAAAAAAAGTCTGCGGGCTATAGAGCGTTTTCCGTTCGGGCTCCAGTACTCTGGAATGCCCTCCCGGTAACAGTTCGAGATGCCACCTTAGTAGAAGCATTTAAGTCTCACCTTAAAACTCATCTGTATACTCTAGCCTTTAAATAGACCTCCTTTTTAGACCAGTTGATCTGCCGCTTCTTTTCTTTCTCCTATGTCCCCCCCTCCCTTGTGGAGGGGGGTCCGGTCCGATGACCATGGGTGAAGTACTGGCTGTCCAGAGTCGAGACCCAGGATGGACCGCTCGTCGGGACCCAGGATGGACCGCTCGCCCGTATCGGTTGGGGACATCTCTACGCTGCTGATCCGCTTGAGATGGTTTCCTGTGGATGGGACTCTCGCTGCTGTCTTGGATCCGCTTGAACTGAACTCTCGCGGCTGTGTTGGAGCCACTATGGATTGAACTTTCACAGTATCATGTTAGACCCGCTCGACATCCATTGCTTTCGGTCCCCTAAAGAGGGGGGGTTGCCCACATCTGAGGTCCTCTCCAAGGTTTCTCATAGTCAGCATTGTCACTGGCGTCCCACTGGATGTGAATTCTCCCTGCCCACTGGGTGTGAGTTTTCCTTGCCCTTTTGTGGGTTCTTCCGAGGATGTTGTAGTCGTAATGATTTGTGCAGTCCTTTGAGACATTTGTGATTTGGGGCTATATAGATAAACATTGATTGATTGATTGAGGAAGGACCGCTCGTCGGGACCCAGGATGGACCGCTCGCCTGTGTATCGGTTGGGGACATCTCTACGCTGCTGATCCGCCTCCGCTTGAGATGGTTTCCTGTGGACGGGACTGTCAAGGCTGTGTTGGAGCCACTATGGATTGAACTTTCACAGTATCATGTTAGACCCGCTCGACATCCATTGCTTTCGGTCCCCTAGAGAGGGGGGGTTGCCCACATCTGAGGTCCTCTCCAAGGTTTCTCATAGTCAGCATTGTCACTGGCGTCCCACTGGGTGTGAATTCTCCCTGCCCACTGGGTGTGAGTTTTCCTTGCCCTTTTGTGGGTTCTTCCGAGGATGTTGTAGTCGTAATGATTTGTGCAGTCCTTTGAGACATTTGTGATTTGGGGCTATATAAATAAACATTGATTGATTGATTTTTCCAACCCACAAGTAAGGGGAATACACTGAACCTGGTTGTTTTCATTTGGTTTAGACATTGATTGTATTGTTTTGGAGAATATGCCCATCACTGATCATAAGTACATTATTTTTAACTTCAGATTACCCAACAAGTAAGCTTACAAAACTGCATTTGACGGTTGATGTTGATATTGACACTCAAGTTTTAGCTTTGAATTCTCACTGCTCTGCCATTCTTGATGAAATTGCTTCTTGGAAGCCTTGTAAAACTCCAGCTTTGATTCCCACTCCATGGCTAAAAGATACATTTTTTTTTTTTTGCCTTTGTCGAAAATACAGGAGAGCGTTTGTGGAAGTCAACAAATATTTGTGTTCGTCGTCTCCATCTACAAGATATGTTAGCTGAACTGAAATCTATGGTCAAGGTGGCCGGAGCCTTTTATTTTGCAAATTTTATTACTGCCAATAAAGAGAAATCCAAGGTTCACCAGTTCCACCTGTGTCTTCTGACAAGAATGTTGGAGGTTTTAGTAAACAGTCGCCAGTGTCAAGGCCAATATTAAACCACCGTCCATTTTTTTCCTTACCCATGCCACCGGCACAACAACCATGTTTTCGATAAGTTCTTACCTGATTCCTTAAAATACTTACCAGATTTTGCGCGTTCAATGAATTTCTCTCCGAGTCCATCAGACATCCTGCCCAGAACTTTGTTAAAGAAGGTTTTTTAGCACTATTTGACCATCCCTCCTTTGCATATTCAATCGCTCACTGGTTTGTGGTTGTGTTCCATCCCATTTCACGCGGGCAGTTGTCGACCCTATTTTTAAAAAGCCAAATCTTGACCGTTTCGTTCTGGGCAACTGTCGGCCCATCTCCAAGCTGACCTTCGTGTCTCAAAATTTTCAATCAATCAATCAATGTTTATTTATATAGCCCCAAATCACAAATGTCTCAAAGGACTGCACAAATCATTACGACTACAACATCCTCGGAAGAACCCACAAAAGGGCAAGGAAAACTCCCACCCAGTGGGCAGGGAGAATTCACATCCAGTGGGACGCCAGTGACAATGCTGACTATGAGAAACCTTGGAGAGGACCTCAGATGTGGGCAACCCCCCCCCTCTAGGGGACCGAAAGCAATGGATGTCGAGCGGGTCTAACATGATACTGTGAAAGTTCAATCCATAGTGGCTCCAACACAGCAGTGAGAGTCCCGTCCACAGGAAACCATCTCAAGCGGATCAGCAACTACTGAGGTGGCATCTCGAACTGTTACCGGGAGGGCATTCCAGAGTACTGGAGCCCGAACGGAAAACGCTCTATAGCCCGCAGACTTTTTTTGAGCTCTAGGAATCACTAATAAGCCGGAGTCCTTTGAACGCAGATTTCTTGCCGGGACATACGGTACAATACAATCGGCAAGATAAGATGGAGCTAGACCGTGTAGTATTTTATACGTAAGTAGTAAAACCTTAAAGTCACATCTTAAGTGCACAGGAAGCCAGTGCAGGTGAGCCAGTATAGGTATATATGTATGTATATATGTATATAAAGGTATATACAGTATAGGTATATATGTATGTATATATGTATATAAAGGTATATACAGTATAGGTATATATGTATGTATATATGTATATAAAGGTATATACAGTATAGGTATATATGTATGTATATATGTATATAAAGGTATATACAGTACAGGCGTAATATGATCAAACTTTCTTGTTCTTGTCAAAAGTCTAATTTTTAAGAGGAAATTGTGGAAAACCAGTTAGTCTCAGCTTTAGATCAACACAAAATATTCGATAAATTTCAGTCTGGTTATCGTCAGTTAGATTCTCCAGAAATTGCTCTACTCAGGGTCTCCAATGACATCATGAAGGCCTCTGATGCTAGTAAATGTACAATACTGGTTCTGCTTGACCTCAATGCAGTCTTGGACACTGCTGACCATCAAATCTTTGTAGACCGGCTTGAGGTGAGCTTTTCAACGACGGCACCCTCAAAGGTTTAAATCACGTTTGGCAGATCAATCAATCAATCAATCAATGTTTACTTATATAGCCCTAAATCACTAGTGTCTCAAAGGGCTGCACAAACCACTACGACATCCTCGGTAGGCCCACATAAGGGCAAGGAAAACTCACACCCAGTGGGACGTCGGTGACAATGATGACTATGAGAACCTTGGAGAGGAGGAAAGCAATGGATGTCGAGCGGGTCTAACATGATACTGTGAAAGTTCAATCCATAATGGATCCAACACAGTCGCAAGAGTCCAGTCCAAAGCGGATCCGACACAGCAGCGAGAGTCCCGTTCACAGCGGAGCCAGCAGGAAACCATCCCAAGCGGAGGCGGATCAGCAGCGCAGAGATGTCCCCAGCCGATACACAGGCGAGCAGTACATGGCCACCGGATCGGACCGGACTCCCTCCACAAGGGAGAGTGGGACATAGGAGAAAAAGAAAAGAAACGGCAGATCAACTGGTCTAAAAAGGGAGTCTATTTAAAGGCTAGAGTATACAAATGAGTTTTAAGGTGAGACTTAAATGCTTCTACTGAGGTGGCATCTCGAACTTCTCTGTGGCAAAAAAAGAGCCTTTGAGTTAGAGCCTTCAAATGTTGGAATGCAGTCCCGTATGAGCTGAGAGCTGGACCTTCCGTAGACATTTGTAAAAGCCTGTTGCCTGCTCATTGGCCTTGTGGTTGGAGATCGGTGGGGTCGAGTTCCAACCCCGGCCGAGTCATACCAAAGACTATAAAAATGGGACCCGTTGCCTCCCTGCTTGGCACTCAGCATCAAGGGTTGGAATTGGGGGTTGAAGCACCAAAATGACTCCCAAGCGTGGCCACTGCTGCTGCTTACTGCTCCCCTCACCTCCCAGGGGTTGGAACCAGGGGATGGGTTGAATGCAGTCGGTAATTTCACCACACCTAGTGTGTGTGTGACTATGAGTGGTACATTAACTTTTAATTTGAAAAACACAGTTGTTTGAGTGTGCATTCTTGTAATATTCAATACCATCCATCCATCCATTTTGTTCCGCTTGTCCCTTTCGGGGTCACAGGGGATACTGGAGCCTATTCGAGCAGGGTACACCCTGGGCAAGTCGCCACCTCATCACAGAGCCAACACAGATAGACAGACAACACTCACATTCACACACTAGGGCCAATTTAGTGTTGCCAATCAACCTATACCCAGGTGCATGTTTTTGGAGGTGGGAGGAAGGCGTAGAACCTGGAGGGAACCCACAGAGTCACAGGGAAAACATGCAAACTTCACACAGAAAAATCCCGATCCTGGTATTGAAGTCAGGACTACTAATGACTTTCGTATTGTGAGGCAGACGCACTAACCCCTGCTAAACCATTCCCATACGCAAATGAACACGGTAGAGATTTAATAGTATCGTGAGGTCCGCACCGCTGAGAAGGCCATCCATTTCCTACCGCTTACCCCGCCTTCTGCCCAATTGTAGCTGAGATAGGCGCCAGCGCCCCCCGCGACCGCTGAGAAGGCATCAAACTTAACCAAATAGAGGAAGTAAAAGTCGTAACATTGTTTCGGTATGCAAACTTTCCGTAAGAATCATTACTTTTGCCAGAGCGACACCTCCAGTGCTCCCGGCGAGTACCACCGGTGTCGATGAAGGGATGGGCTGGCTCGAGGCGCAAGATGCCTGTCTGACGTCTGAATGAGCTGAAACCGGATTGTTAGACGCTAAGTGTTCATATAACTGCTCCGCAACAATTTTTTCGAGGATTTTTGAAATAAAGGGAAGGTGAGACACCGGTCGGTAGTTTACCATGAGGTCAGGATCGAGGTTAGGTCTTTTAAGAAGAGGATGAATAACCGCTTTTTTGAATGCTAGGGGAACAGTGCCCGAGGATAAGTTTATAATATTTAGCACTGATGGACCTAATAATACAAAGAGCTCCTTGATCAGTTTCCCAGGAAGTGGGTCAAGTAAACATGTTTGTTTTATTCCATTTACACGTTGTAACAATTCCTCTGTTATTTCCTCAAAACAAGAGAAACTATTTTGGAGGGCTCGCCTGTGTATCGGCTGGGGACATCCCTGCGCTGCTGATCCGCCTCCGCTTGAGATGGTTTCCTGCTGGCTCCGCTGTGAACGGTACTCTCGCTGCTGTGTTGGATCCGCTTTGGACTGGACTCTCGCGACTGTGTTGGATCCATTATGGATTGAACTTTCACAGTATCATGTTAGACCCGCTCGACATCCATTGCTTTCCTCCTCTCCAAGGTTTCTCATAGTCATCATTGTCACAGACGTCCCACTGGATGTGAGTTTTCCTTGCCCTTATGTGGGCCTACCGAGGATGTCGTAGTGGTTTGTGCAGCCCTTTGAGACACTAGTGATTTAGGGCTATATAAGTAAACATTGATTGATTGATTGATTGATCTGCAACAGCTCTGGGGAAGATCAAAGTAACAGCCAAAACTGTAAGCAGATAGGGGATATCTTATACCTGGACAAAAAACTCTGTTGCCACACAAAAATTTTGTGCTAACATTTAAAGAAGACACTATGAACGCAGTCGATCCATCCAAACAACACAAGTGCTGTCTGCAGGGACCTAAGAAGGCACTCGACTTAGGCTACAGTCCCACGATATGACTGCAAAGATGATGGTCCAATCAAACTCCTGAATTGAATCCACAAAATTTGCCTTGGACACTAGTCAATCTAATATTTAAAATGAGCCCAGTCTTGACTCTGACGTTGGTCAGACATTCTTGAGTAGTTTTTATTTTATTTTAAAGGCCTACTGAAATGAGATGTTCTTATTTAAACGGGGATAGCAGGTCCATTCTATGTGTCATACTTGATCATTTCGCCATATTGCCATATTTTTGCTGAAAGGATTTAGTAGAGAACATCCACGATAAAGTTTGCAACTTTTGGTCGCTAATAAAAAAAAGCCTTGCCTTTACCGGAAGTAGCAGACGATATGCCCGTGATGTCACGGGTTGTGGAGCTCCTCACATCTGAACGTTGTTTACAATCATGGCCACCAGCAGCAAAAGCGTTTCGGACCGAGAAAGCGACAATTTCCCCATTAATTTGAGCAAGGATGAAAGATTTGTGGATATAGAAATTTAGAGTGAAGCACAAAAAAAAAGAAAAAGCGACGGCTCCAGGCGGCGGCAGTGGGACTGTTTTAGATGTAACTAGACACATTTACTATGATAATTCTGGCAGATCCCTTATCGTTTTAATAGTGTTTTAGTGAGATTGTAAAGTCATACCTGAAAGTCAGATGGCTGCGGTGAACGCTAGTGTCTCTGAGAGAAGCCGAGGAGCTATGATCATAGCTGCCTTTTTGAGCTGCGGGAGGAAGTCCCATAATCCACTGAAGTCTCCGGTAAGAGCCAACCTAATATCACAATTTTCCCATCCAAAAACTTGCTGGTTGACGTAGAGAAACATGTTCGCTTGACCGCTCTGTGTTAAAGCTTCACAACAAACAAAGAAACACCGGCTGTGTCTCGGTGCTAAAGGCGCTGCAATCCACCGCTTTCCACCAACAGCATTCTTCTTTGATGTCTCCATTATTAATTGAACAAATTGCAAAAGATTCAGCAACACAGATGTCCAAAATTCTGTGTAATATGCGATGAAAAGAGATATAACTAGACACATTTACTAGGATAGTTCTGGAAGATCCCTTATCTGCTTATTGTTTTAATAGTGTTTAAGTGAGATTGTAAAGTCATACCTGAAAGTTGGATTGCTGCGGTGAACGCCAGTGTCTCTGAGAGAAGCCGAGGAGCCAAGATCACAGCTGCATTTTTGAGCTGCAAGAGGAGGTCCCATAATTCTCTGAAGTCTCCGGTAAGAGCCGACTTAATATCACAATTTTCCCATCCAAAAACTTGCTGGTTGACGTAGAGAAACATGTTCGCTTGACCGCTCTGTGTTAAAGCTTCACAACAAACAAAGAAACACCGGCTGTGTCTCGGTGCTAAAGGCGCTGCAATCCACCGCTTTCCACCAACAGCATTCTTCTTTGATGTCTCCATTATTAATTGAACAAATTGCAAAAGATTCAGCAACACAGATGTCCAAAATTCTGTGTAATATGCGATGAAAAGAGATATAACTAGACACATTTACTAGGATAGTTCTGGAAGATCCCTTATCTGCTTATTGTTTTAATAGTGTTTAAGTGAGATTGTAAAGTCATACCTGAAAGTTGGATTGCTGCGGTGAACGCCAGTGTCTCTGAGAGAAGCCGAGGAGCCAAGATCACAGCTGCATTTTTGAGCTGCAAGAGGAGGTCCCATAATTCTCTGAAGTCTCCGGTAAGAGCCGACTTAATATCACAATTTTCCCATCCAAAAACTTGCTGGTTGACGTAGAGAAACATGTTCGCTTGACCGCTCTGTGTTAAAGCTTCACAACAAACGAAGAAACACCGGCTGTGTTTCGGTGCTAAAGGCGGCTGCAATCCACCGCTTTCCACCAACAGCATTCTTCTTTGACGTCTCCATTATTAATTGAACAAATTTCAAAAGATTCAGCAACACAGATGTCCAAAATTCTGTGTAATATGCGATGAAAAGAGATATAACTAGACACATTTACTAGGATAATTCTGGAAGATCCCTTATCTGCTTATTGTTTTAATAGTGTTTAAGTGAGATTGTAAAGTCATACCTGAAAGTCGGATGGCTGCGGTGAACGCCAGCGTCTCTGAGAGAAGCCGAGGAGCCAAGATCACAGCTGCCTTTTTGAGCTGCAGGAGGAGGTCCCATAATCCACTGAAGTCTCCGGTAAGAGCCGACCTAATATCACAATTTTCCCATCCAAAAACTTGCTGGTTGACGTAGAGAAACATGTTCGCTTGACCGCTCTGTGTTAAAGCTTCACAACAAACAAAGAAACACCGGCTGTGTTTCGATGCTAAAGGCAGCTGCAATCCACAGCTTTCCACCAATAGCTTTCTTCTTTGATGTCTCCATTATTAATTGAACAAATTGTAAAAGATTCAGCAACACAGATGTCCAAAATACTGTGTCATATGCGATGAAAAGAGATATAACTAGACACATTTACTAGGATAATTCTGGAAGATCCCTTATCTGCTTATTGTTTTAATCAATCAATCAATCAATCAATGTTTACTTATATAGCCCTAAATCACTAGTGTCTCAAAGGGCTGCACAAACCACCACGACATCCTCGGTAGGCCCACATAAGGGCAAGGAAAACTCACACCCAGTGGGACGTCGGTGACAATGATGACTATGAGAACCTTGGAGAGGACGAAAGCAATGGATGTCGAGCGGGTCTAACATGATACTGTGAAAGTTCAATCCACAATGGATCCAACACAGTCGCGAGAGTCCAGTCCAAAGCGGATCCAACACAGCAGCGAGAGTCCAGTTCACAGCGGAGCCAGCAGGAAACCATCCCAAGCGGAGGCGGATCAGCATCGCAGAGATGTCCCCAGCCGATACACAGGCGAGCAGTATATGGCCACCGGATCGGACCGGACCCCCTCCACAAGGGAGAGTGGGACATAGAAGAAAAAGAAAAGAAACGGCAGATCAACTGGTCTAAAAAGGGACTCTAATTAAAGGCTAGAGTAGTGTTTAATAGTGTTTAAGTGAGATTGTAAAGTCATACCTGAAAGTCGGATGGCGGCGGTGAACGCCAGCGTCTCTGAGAGAAGCCGAGGAGCCAAGATCACAGCTGCATTTTTGAGCTGCAAGAGGAGGTCCCATAATCAATCCACTAAAGTCTCTGGTAAGAGACGACTTAATATCACAATTTTTCCATCCAAAAACTTGCTGATTGACATAGAGAAACATGTTCGCTTGACCGCTCTGTGTTAAAGCTTCACAACAAACAAAGAAACACCGGCTGTGTTTCGGTGCTAAAGGCGGCTGCAATCCACCGCTTTCCACCAACAGCATTCTTCTTTGACGTCTCCATTATTAATTGAACAAATTGCAAAAGATTCAGCAACACAGATGTCCAAAATACTGTGTAATATGCGATGAAAAGAGATATAACTAGACACATTTACTAGGATAATTCTGGAAGATCCCTTATCTGCTTATTGTTTTAATAGTGTTTAAGTGAGATTGTAAAGTCATGCCTGAAAGTCGGATGGCTGCGGTGAACGCCAGCGTCTCTGAGAGAAGCCGAGGAGCCAAGATCACAGCTGCCTTTTTGAGCTGCAGGAGGAGGTCCCATAATCCATTGAAGTCTCCGGTAAGAGCCGACCTAATATCACAATTTTCCCATCCAAAAACTTGCTGGTTGACGTAGAGAAACATGTTCGCTTGACCGCTCTGTGTTAAAGCTTCACAACAAACAAAGAAAAAGCCGGCTGTGTTTCGGTGCTAAAGGCAGCTGCAATCCACCGCTTTCCACCAACAGCATTCTTCTTTGACGTCTCCATTATTAATTGAACAAATTGCAAAAGATTCAGCAACACAGATGTCCAAAATACTGTGCAATATGCGATGAAAAGAGATATAACCAGACACATTTACTAGGATAATTCTGGAAGATCCCTTATCTGCTTATTGTTTTAATAGTGTTTAAGTGAGATTGTAAAGTCATACCTGAAAGTCGGATGGCTGCGGTGAACGCCAGCGTCTCTGAGAGAAGCCGAGGAGCCAAGATCACAGCTGCCTTTTTGAGCTGCAGGAGGACGTCCCATAATCTACTGAAGTCTCCGGCATGAGACGACCTAATATCGCAATTTTCCCATCCAAAAACTTGCTGGTTGACGTAGAGAAACATGTTCGCTTGACCGCTCTGTGTTAAAGCTTCACAACAAACAAAGAAACACCGGCTGTGTTTCGATGCTAAAGGCAGCTGCAATCCACCGCTTTCCACCAACAGCAATCTTCTTTGACGTCTCCATTATTAATTGAACAAATTGCAAAAGATTCAGCAACACAGATGTTGAAAATACTTTGTAATATGCGATGAAAAGAGATATAACTAGACACATTTACTAGGATAATTCTGGAAGATCCCTTATCTGCTTATTGTTTTAATAGTGTTTAAGTGAGATTGTAAAGTCATACCTGAAAGTCGGATGGCTGCGGTGAACGCTAGTGTCTCTGAGAGAAGCCGAGGAGCTATGATCATAGCTGCCTTTTTGAGCTGCGGGAGGAAGTCCCATAATCCACTGAAGTCTCCGGTAAGAGCCGACCTAATATCACAATTTTCCCATCCAAAAACTTGCTGGTTGACGGAGAGAAACATGTTCGCTTGACCGCTCTGTGTTGAAGCTTCACAACAAACAAAGAAACACCGGCTGTGTTTCGGTGCTAAAGGCAGCTGCAATCCACCGCTTTCCACCAACAGCAATCTTCTTTGACGTCTCCATTATTAATTGAACAAATTGCAAAAGATTCAGCAACACAGATGTTGAAAATACTTTGTAATATGCGATGAAAAGAGATATAACTAGACACATTTACTAGGATAATTCTGGAAGATCCCTTATCTGCTTATTGTTTTAATAGTGTTTAAGTGAGATTGTAAAGTCATACCTGAAAGTCGGATGGCTGCGGTGAACGCTAGTGTCTCTGAGAGAAGCCGAGGAGCTATGATCATAGCTGCCTTTTTGAGCTGCGGGAGGAAGTCCCATAATCCACTGAAGTCTCCGGTAAGAGCCGACCTAATATCACAATTTTCCCATCCAAAAACTTGCTGGTTGACGTAGAGAAACATGTTCGCTTGACCGCTCTGTGTTAAAGCTTCACAACAAACAAAGAAACACCGGCTGTGTTTCGGTGCTAAAGGCAGCTGCAATCCACCGCTTTCCACCAACAGCATTCTTCTTTGACGTCTCCATTATTAATTGAACACATTTCAAAAGATTCAGCAACACAGATGTCCAAAATACTTTGTAATATGCGATGAAAAGAGATATAACCAGACACATTTACTAGGATAATTCTGGAAGATCCCTTATCTGCTTATTGTTTTAATAGTGTTTAAGTGAGATTGTAAAGTCATGCCTGAAAGTCAGATGGCTGCGGTGAACGCTAGTGTCTCTGAGAGAAGCCGAGGAGCTATGATCATAGCTGCCTTTTTGAGCTAGCGGAGGAGGTCCCATAATTCTCTGAAGTCTCCGGTAAGAGCCGACTTAATATCACAATTTTCCCATCCAAAAACTTGCTGGTTGACGTAGAGAAACATGTTCGCTTGACCGCTCTGTGTTAAAGCTTCACAACAAACAAAGAAAACGTCAGCTGTGTTTCGGTGCTAAAGGCAGCTGCAATCCACCGCTTTCCACCAACAGCATTCTTCTTTGACGTCTCCATTATTAATTGAACACATTTCAAAAGATTCAGCAACACAGATGTCCAAAAAACTGTGTGGCGCTGGGCTAATATGTCCGCTACAACCCCAGACGTCACAAACACACGTTATCATTCCGCGACGTTTTCAACAAGAAACTCCGCGGGAAATTTAATATTGCAATTTAGTAAACTAAAGCGGCCGTATTGGCATGTGTTGCAATGTTAATATTTCATCATTGATATATAAACTATCAGACTGCGTGGTCGCTAGTAGTGGCTTTCAGTAGGCCTTTAAATGTCTAGTTTCCATCCACGGACACTAAAGGGACTACCTCACATATATGGTACCTAAAGAAGCGCGACATTGAAAGAAGTTGTGAAGGAGAAAAGCCTCTTCGGGGATTGGGTCGATTCTTTGGACCGTGAGCGATACAACTGGGACCACCAGAGCTCTGATTCAAGCGCCTAACGGCTGCTGCTGCGGTTGCTATTTGTCTTCAAAGCCCAAGGGAAGATGAGACTGAGTTTTATTTAACACATTTTCTTTTGTCTCTCTGCATTTTACATCTCTGGTATTGCCCTCGTTCTTTTTCCTGTTATGATAGCCTCAATCGATTGAAAACAACTTATGTCTGGTATGCGTCCAACAGCACCAGAATGACTATTTATCGTACATAAGGCCCGACTCACCCATCCATCCGATTTCATTTGGGTCACAGTTGAGCTGACCTCGGGCGAAGGGTGAGGAACACGCATGACTGGTCATCAGTCAATCACACGACATATATACCCATCACAAGATTGTGACACTTTCACACCTATGAGTAATTTAGAGTCTTCGATGACCCTAAGATCTTTAGAACGTGGGAGGAAGTGGAGAACACATATTTTCCACGGTTGTTTGAGTTGATCCAACTGGGATTTCAATTGGTATCTACAAAATGCATCCCAGTAATACCGATGACTGCACCTGTTGACAATCATTCTCTGCACAGTCCTTAGAATCCTAACTGGCCTCAGTTAGACTCCGTTTGTTTAGGTGGTGACCCTTTTCAATCAATTTTCTTCAGGTTTTCAAACATTGTAGTTCGATTCCATACAATGTTTGTGTCAATGTAGAAAACAACACACGTTTTATTGTAGTATTCTTTCATGTTTTCCAGAACGGCTTGATGGTGAAAGTTTCAGAAACCTGTCCACAGCTCAACTGTTCTGACGATGAACAGGTCTTAAGGGACGGGAGATGCTGCAATGTTTGCCAAGGTACACCCGTCTATCTTTCTCTCCATCACTTTCTCTTGATACTTTTGATCAGGGGTTCTTAACCTTTTCGACTTCGGGGCCCAATTTAATATTAACATTGAATTAGTAATCTTACTCTGGATTTTAGTCCTATCCAATATTTTGTATTATTTTGTCCTCTGAGGACAAAGCTACAAACAATGGGAGACCAGGCTTGTGGAACGCTCTCCCTGACCACCTGAGGGCACCACAGACTGTGGATGATTTTTTTTTTAGATATATGCATACTAGTTCTAGCTATGAGGCTGTTGTAGTTTTTATTCGTATTCATTTTTATCTTTTTATTTTTATTTTTTTTAATACACTGTGGCACTTTGAGGTTGTTTCCTCAATGTAAGGTGCTTTTTACAACTAAAACATAGTATTATTATTATTTTATAACCTGCTTACAGTTCACAACCTTGTCAAATAACAGGAACGCATGTGTAAATCACAGATTCTTTACTTAAACATTAAACATAAGGCTTAGGTCAGGCTGATTAGAAACATATGTACTAGCCAAATATATTGCATAAAAGTGTACTCGAAAATAACTAATGTAAAATACGATTACATACAATTATGCAGTGATTGATTGATTAAAACTTTTATTAGTACATTCCACAGTTCAGTACATATTCCGTACAATTGACCACTAAATGTTAACACCCGAATACGTTTTTCAACTTGTTTAAGTCGGGGTCCACGTGCTAAAATAAATAAACTAATTTAATAATAAATACGTTTATTCTCCTAACTGTCAAATGAAAATACAGTTTCACCACTTTAGTCATAATTTCTGCACTTGAACTTATGTACGATTTTAGCTCCAGACTTCTTCTGTTGGTCTGATATTGTCATTACTGCCACACGTGGTGGAAAAGTGTATTGCAACTGAGTTTCGCTACCGTCCGTACGGACCACAGCTGAGAAACGTGTTTCTAAACGGGCCTTTAGGGCTACGAACAATGGGAGACCGGGCTTTCTGCTCCGCCGCTCCCAGTCTGTGGAACGCTCTCCCTGACCACCTGAGGTCACCACAGACTGTGAATGCTTTTAAAAATGGCTTGAAAACCCTTTTTAAAAAAAGCCTTTTTTTAGATTTATGTATTCTAGTTCTAGCTATTAGGCCGTATACTTTTTATTTGTATTTATTTGTATAATCTTTTTTTTTAAATTTTTTAATACATCGTATCACTTTGAGGTTGTTTACTCAATGTAAAGTCCTTTTTACGAATAAAATATATTATTGTTATAATTATTATTATATAACCTACTTAAAAAAAATAATAATAATAATATTTTTTCTTACCAGGCACATTTATCATTGCCAATCTTAAATGTGTAGTTTGGGATCCAATGGTAATATTCCCGTCAGAACGTTTTGGCTTGATTATGTTTGCTCTCTGTCAGGTTCAAACACTGATGACATCTATTAAACAGACAAGAAGCAAGGAATTAAACAGAGACATAATTAAATTTGGCTCAATTAAGGAGAGACGTCTGAGCTGTACTCTCTTACAGTCTCCCAACACGCTCTGGCGAAATATTGTACGCCTTTTATTTGGACTTTCCCTGATTACATGGCAACAGCTGTTTCTAAGGGACGCGGGGTCGTAAACATCCTAGTCACTGCTGTTGTGTCCTTGGGCAAGACACTTTACCCACCTGCTCCCAGTGCCACCCACACTGCTTTAAATGTAACTTAGATATTGGGTTTCACTATGTAAAGTGCTTTGAGTCACTAGAGAAAAAGCGCTATATAAATATAATTCACTTCACTTCACTTCCATCCATCCATTTCTACCGCTTATTCCCTTTTGGGGTCGCGGGGGGCGCTGGCGCCTATCTCAGCTACAATCGGGCGGAAGGCGGGGTAGACCCTGGACAAGTCGCCACCTTATCACAGGGCCAACACAGATAGACAGACAACATTCACACACTAGGGACCATTTAGTGTTGCCAATCAACCTATCCCCAGGTGCATGTCTTTGGAAGTGGGAGGAAGCCGGAGTACCCGGAGGGAACCCACGCATTCACGGGGAGAACATGCAAACTCCACACAGAAAGATCCCGAGCCTGGATTTGAACCCAGGACTGCAGGACCTTCGTATTGTGAGGCAGACGCACTAACCCCTCTCAATCAATAAATCAATGTTTATTTATATAGCCCCAAATCACAAATGTCTCAAAGGACTGCACAAATCATTACGACTACAACATCCTCGGAAGAACCCACAAAAGGGCAAGGAAAACTCACACCCAGTGGGCAGGGAGAATTCACATCCAGTGGGACGCCAGTGACAATGCTGACTATGAGAAACCTTGGAGAGGACCTCAGATGTGGGCAACCCCCCCCCTCTAGGGGACCGAAAGCAATGGATGTCGAGCGGGTCTAACATGATACTGTGAAAGTTCAATCCATAGTGGCTCCAACACAGCAGTGAGAGTCCCGTCCACAGGAAACCATCTCAAGCGGATCAGCAGCGTAGAGATGTCCCCAACCGATACAGGCGAGCGGTCCATCCTGGGTCCCGACGAGCGGTCCATCCTGGGTCTCGACTCTGGACAGCCAGTACTTCATCCATGGTCATCGGACCGGACCCCCTCCACAAGGGAGGGGGGGACATAGGAGAAAGAAAAGAAGCGGCAGATCAACTGGTCTAAAAAGGAGGTCTATTTAAAGGCTAGAGTATACAGATGAGTTTTAAGATGAGACTTAAATGCCACCGTGAAGCCCCCATTTTGACCCGTTTCACAAAATAAAGAAAACAATTGGAGCCACAAAACTCTTGAAATTTAAAATGAAATAACACTGCATATATGATTATATTCATGGATATTTACTACCGACAAAGTATACAATACTAGGATAATGTTTTCAGTTTTGCAAATCTCACATGCCCACAACAATAATCATATATTTAACAGATTATCTAAAGTACAGTACGTAAGAGTTTTGTTCTTAAACACACAAAAGTGACTGCAACGCATACTTAGTCCACAGCCATGCATGTTACACTGAGGGTTGTAATATAAACAACTTTGGCGCTCTTGCTGGTATGCGCCGCGCTGTGGACCCACGCTGAGCGGTAGTGGCGAACGCATTTCGGGAGAGCATTGGCGCTGTGGCACGGCATGAACACGGAAGAACAAATACCCAGAATCCTTCCGGGCTACAACCCCGCCCACCTCAACCGAAGCACGGAGGGGGGTTTGGTGCTAGTGGGGTGTATAATGGAGCACTGAAGATGAGTGGGATGCATGGGATTCTGGGTATTTGTTCTTTCGTGTTTGTGTTGTGTTGCAGTGCTGATGTTCTCCCGGGATGTGTTTGTCGTTCTTGTTTGGTGTGGGTTCGCGGTGTGGCGTGTATTGGTGGGAGTTTCGGGGTTGTTTAAACGGGCACCCTCAGTGTGACTGGTATGGCTGTTGAACAAGTATGCCTTGAAGTCCTTTGCGTGTGTAAGCAGAAGCCTCGTACGACATGTGACTGGACTTCACTTCACTTACAGTTCATAATTCCGTTGCCGCCCATACGGACCACAGCTGAGAAACAAATGTTTTTTTGGGCAGGCCTCTAGGGGGCGCTCGCAGCCCAACGCTGCTTTAGATATTTATACAGAACAAACCAAAACCCTCTTACTGTGAAGAAGTTTGAAGTTTTTTTTTATCGAATCTGCGTCCCTACAATATATTCTTCTTCCGCCGATTTCTCTGTCTGCTAAATAAGCACCTGCTTGCTCAAACTCTGTCGCTTTACCAAGGAGTTATTACTGGTGAAATAAGCAACAATAATTGGACGGAGCAAAACTAAAGTGGCTGTCGCTTTGAGCGCGAGAAGGAGATAAGAGAGGAAAATATTCCGACCTCAAATTTCCTCAAGAGGAAATAAAGAAAATAAATTGAAGCAGCACAAGGTGGGGAGAGGAAAAAGGACGTAGATGAGAGGAGATGAAAATGGAGAGCAATATAAAGGTGTTTGGAATGACTATTTCTGAAAAGTAAAGGAAAAGATGCGGGTAAGAGGATTTATACATTTAGAGAAAACGGCCAGGTGGCGACTTGTCCAGGGTCTACCCCGCCTTCCGCCCGATTGTAGCTGAGATAGGCGCCAGCGCCCCCCGCGACCCCGAAAGGGAATAAGCGGTAGAAAATGGATGGATGGATGGGCCTTCAGTGACTCTTATATTGTTAAATTTGACTATTTCTATTTTATTTTGCTGTTTTTGATGTCTGATTCCGGTGTTTATGTACATGTTTTTAATAGATTTTTTTTGGTATGCACATTCAACCTGCCACTGAGAAATTAGTCTGTGGCTGCAATATAGCACATGTTCATGTTCATTAAAGGCCTAGTAAAAAGCCTTGCCTGTACCGGAAGTAGCAGACAATGTGCGCGTGACCTCACAGGTTGTAGGGCTCCTCGCATCCTCACATTGTTTATAATCATAGCCACCAGCAGCAAGAGCGATTCGGACCGAAAAAAGCGACGAATTCCCCATTAATTTGAGCGACGATGAAATATTTGTGGATGAGGAAAGTTAGAGTGAAGCATTAGAATGTGCCCCCCTCCCTTGTGGAGGGGGTCCGGTCCGATGACCATGGATGAAGTACTGGCTGTCCAGAGTCGAGACCCAGGATGGACCGCTCGTCGGGACCCAGGATGGACCGCTCGCCTGTATCGGTTGGGGACATCTCTACGCTGCTGATCCGCCTCCGCTTGAGATGTTCTCCTGTGGACGGGACTCTCGCTGCTGTCTTGGATCCGCTTGAACTGAACTCTCGTGGCTGTGTTGGAGCCACTATGGATTGAACTTTCACAGTATCATGTTAGACCCGCTCGACATCCATTGCTTTCGGTCCCCTAGAGGGGGGGGAGGTTGCCCACATCTGAGGTCCTCTCCAAGGTTTCTCATAGTCAGCATTGTCACTGGCGTCCCACTGGATGTGAATTCTCCCTGCCCACTGGGTGTGAGTTTTCCTTGCCATTTTGTGGGTTCTTCCGAGGATGTTGTAGTCGTAATGATTTGTGCAGTCCTTTGAGACATTTGTGATTTGGGGCTATATAAATAAACATTGATTGATTGATTGATTGATAGAATAAAAAAGAAAAAAAAGGCGACGGCAGTGGGAGCGATTTAAAATGTTATTAAACACATTTACTATGATAATTCCGGAAAATCCCTTACCTGCATATTGTGTTACTAGTGTTTTAGTGAGATTATAAAGTCATACCTGAAAGTCCGAGGTAAGTGGTGACCGCCAGTGTATCTGATGGAAGCCAAGAAAGTCGCAGCTGCCTCTTTGACAGCTGCAGGAGGACGCAAGCTCCGCTCATGTCTCCTGTAAAAGCCGACTTATTACCACGATTTTCTCACCGAAACCTGCCGGTTGACATGTGGTAGAGAAACATGTTCGCTTGACCGCTCTGTTCCATATTAAAGCTTCACAACCAACAAAGAAACACCGGCTGTGTTTTGGTTGCTAAAGGCAGCCGCAATCCACCAACAGCATTCTTCTTTGACGTCTCCATTATTAATTGAACAAATTGCAAAAGAGTCAGCAACACAGATGTCCAGAATACTGTGTAATTATGCGATTAAAGCAGACTACTTTTAGCCGTGAGTGGTGCTGGGATAAAATGTCCGCTCCAACCAATAACGTCACAAGCACGCGTCATCATTCCGCAACGTTTTCAACAAGAAACTTTGTGAGAAATTTAAAATTGCAATTTAGTAAACTAATGTGTTGCAATGTTAATATTTCATCATTGATATATAAACTATCAGACCGCGTGGTCGCTAGTAGTGGCTTTCAGTAGGCCTTTAATGTTCACGACCCCATGGAAAATACAAAAAAAAGAAAATAACTCTTCTTATTAACCCTTTTTAATTCCTCCTATTAACTAACTATTTGGGCTATGGTTGTACAGTATACCAGTATTAGTATAGTACCGCCATTCTAATTAATCATATTCGGTACTATAGCGTCTCTGAAAAGTACCCCCTGCACCCACGTCGTGTCGTTGCTGGTTTACGAGCAGAGGAGCATGTTCGGCAGCGCACAATCACAGAGTACTTACAAACAGACACAGTGTGGAGACAGAAAAGGGAGAACAGACACATTTTGGCTTATAAACTAATAATAAAGGTGAAGTTATAACACCGAAACAGCATCAGGAAGAGGTGCTTTAAGATATTGCCTGCTAGCTAGCGGCTAAATTTCGGCCGCAGTCGGCAGTGTTTTAGCTACGTCCAAATCACTAATCCTCACCTCCATGGTGACAAATGTAAGTTTCTGTAACCTATTTGTATGGTTTGCCTCTTTGTTATGTTTAGTTCCTGTTATACAGTATATGCCTTGAGCTCTTATTTTGAAGGTAGATGGAACGGAAATGATGTCATCTTAGAGTGGAGCGCAGGTTTTTGAAAGGAACAAAAATAAAGTGGTCCTCGTGTTTGTTATTTTGTAGTGTGATACAGTTTAAGCGACTTATACAAAACCCTCCGCTCCACTCTAAGATGACATCATTTCCGTTCCATCTACCTTCAAAATAAGAGCTCAAGGCATATACTGTATAACAGGAACTAAACATAATAATCACTAATTCTTCTGTTGTTTGATACTTTACATTAGTTTTGGAGGATACCACACATTTGGGAATCAATCTGATACCAAGTAGATACAGGATCATACATTGGTCGTATTCAATTGATTGATTGATTGATACTTTTATTAGTAGATTGCACAGTTCAGTACATATTCCGTACAATTGACCACTAAATGGTAACACCCCAATACGTTTTTCAACTTGTTTAAGTCGAAGTCCTCATATACATTTTTTAAAAATGAAATAAGAAGTTGTGATGCCAAAAAATAGTATCGACTAGACACGCTTCTGTACTTGGTATCATTACAGTGGATGTTAGGTCTAGAGTGGGGCAAAAAAGTATTTAGTCAGCCAGCGATTGTGCAAGTTCTCCCACTTAAAATGATGACAGAGGTCTGTAATTTTCATCATAGGTACACTTCAACTGTGAGAGACAGAATGTGGAAAAAAAATCCAGGAATCCACATTGTAGGAATTTAATTTTTTTTTAAAAATAAGTATTTGGTCAACCATTCAAAGTTCTCACTGATTGATGGAAGGAGGTTTTGGCTCAAAATCTCACGATACATGGCCCCATTCATTCTTTCCTTAACACGGATCAATCGTCCTGTCCCCTTAGCAGAAAAACAGCCCCAAAGCATGATGTTTCCACCCCCATGCTTTACAGTAGGTATGGTGTTCTTGGGATGCAACTCAGTATTCTTCTTCCTCCAAACACGACGGGTTGAGTTTATACCAAAATGGATACATGGATGATACAGCAGAGGATTGGGAGAATGTCATGTGGTCAGATGAAACCAAAATAGAACTTTTTGGTATAAACTCAACTCGTTGTGTTTGGAGGAAGAAGAATACTGAGTTGCATCCCAAGAACACCATACCTACTGTGAAGCATGGGGGTGGAAACATCATGCTTTGGGGCTGTTTTTCTGCTAAGGGGACAGGACGATTGATCCGTGTTAAGGAAAGAATGAATGGGGCCATGTATCGTGAGATTTGGAGCCAAAACCTCCTTCCATCAGTGAGAGCTTTGAATGGTTGACCAAATACTTATTTTCCACCATCATTTACACATAAATTATTTAAAATTCCTGGATTTTTTTTTCAAATTCTGTCTCTCACAGTTGAAGTGTACCTATGATGAAAATTACAGACCTCTGTCATCATTTTAAGTGGGAGAACTTGCACAATCGGTGGCTGACTAAATACTTATTAGCCCCACTGTAGACCTAACATCCACTGTAATGATACCAAGTACAGGAGCGTGTCTAGTCGATACTATTTTATGGCATCACAATTTGTTCTTTCGTTTTTAAAAAATGTATATGAGGACTTGAATATGACCAATGTATGATCCTGTATCTACTTGGTATCAGATTGATTCCCAAATGTGTGGTATCATCCAAAACTAAAGTATCAAACAACAGAAGAATTAGTGATTATTAGATTTTAACAAAGGTGTAGATGGAACATGTTGAAAGAGAAAGTAAGCAGATATTAACCGTAAAATGAACAAGTAGATTAATAATTTATTTTCTACCACTTGTCCTTAATTTTGACAAAATAGAATGTAAAATGGCAGCAGCTAAATTAGGATTATTTGTTTGCTTACTTACGGATAAAATTGAAGTTGTCCTGTATGTTCACTATTTTATTTAAGGACAAACTTGCAATAATAAACATTTGTTTAATGTACCATACATTTTTTTTTTGTTAAAATAAAGCCAATATTGCAATTTTTGGTCATCCCCTTTATCTTAGAAAAGTATCAAAATAATTTTGGTTCAGGTACCAAAATATTGGTTTCGGGACAACACCAATTTGGACATTTTCTCCTTCCTAGTATGGACTCTGAAATGCAATCCTGGCTAAATTGGGGCCCTAGGCGGAATTTTATTTCGAAATCCCCCCTGCCGCCTCCATCCAATTACAAGAAATGTTTTCTCAACGATGCATGTTTTGGACCTAATTAACAAATGTAACTTATTTACAGAGGTGGGTAGTAACGCGCTACAGTTACTCCGTTACATTTACTTGAGTAACTTTTGGGATAAATTGTACTTCTACAAGTAGTTTTTATGCAACATACTTTTACTTGAGTATATTTATAGAGAAGAAACGCTACTTTTACTCCGTTCCATTTATCTACATTCAGCTCGCTACTCGCTACTTTTTTTTTATCGATGTATTAATGTTTGTTTTGGTTAATGACAGAGCTTCAAAGTAGAATCTACGCATGCCTGCGTTTCACCAATCACATGCAGTCACTGGTGACGTTGGACCAATCAAACAGAGCCAGGCGGTCACATGACCGTGATACGTAAAACCCGACTTAAACATGTTGACAAACTTATTGGGGTGTTACTATTTAGTGGTCAATTGTACAGAATATGTACTGTACTGTGCAATCTAATAATAAAAGTTTCTATCAATCAATCAAAAGTGTAAAGGAAAAAAGACACTTTTTATTTCAACCGTACTTCCCGTCAAAAGCCTAAAGACTGATCGCACAGTTCCTGTCTTCACAATAAAAGCGCCGTTCCATCGTGCCTGCGTTAACAAAATAAGAGTCTCCGAAAGCCAGCGCAAACAAGCTAACAAGCTACGGAGTTTGCCGCCAATGTATTTCTTGTAAAGTGTATAAAAACGAATATGGAAGCTGGACAAATAAGATGCCAAAAACCAACGACTTTCATGTGGTATTAGACAGAAAAGAGGAACTTTTTTTGTCTCCTCCATTTGAAAACGTGGACGTCTGATTCCAATCAATGCAAGTCATCAGAATCAGGTAATACACCAACTTATATTCTTGTCTTCATGAAAGATAGGAATCTATATGTTAAACATGCATGTATATTCATTAAAACACCTTCAACATGTCAACAAAAACGGCAAAATAAATAAACATAAATTATATACTGTATGTATGTATATATATATATATATATGTTTGTGTATAAATGATTTGTGTGTATGTATGTCATGTGTGTGTATATATGATGTGTGTGTGTATGTATATATGAGGTAGGTCCCCTCGACTTGGTCATTTTTTAAGTAATTGATAAACGTTGAAAAACTTATTGGGGTGTTACCATTTAGTGGTCAATTGTACAGAATATGTACTGTACTGTGCAATCTAATAATACAAGTTTTAATCAATCAATCAATCAAATCAATGAATGCCTACTGAGCCTATGGTGCTGTTAAGTTATTGTGGCTCAATGTGCCATTTTTTTATTTTATTTTAATGTACTATTATTTAATATATATTATTGTTTTAGTTGCTTAAGAGATATTCCTGGCTCTGAATTTGCTCATTGCTATTTTTATGTTTTTGTGCATTATTTGTTGCCGTAATGAGGTTACTCATCAGTTACTCAGTACTTGAGTAGTTTTTTCACAACATACTTTTTACTTTTACTCAAGTAAATATTTGGGTGACTACTCCTTACTTTTACTTGAGTAATACATCTCTAAAGTAACAGTACTCTTACTTGAGTACAATTTCTGGCTACTCTACCCACCTCTGCTTATTTAACATGATTCAAAGAAAACAATTGTGAACATTTTAGCCTCAACTCCCATCAAAGGCCAAACCCAGTAGATCCAGCTTACAAGATCAGTGCAATAAAACTGTAACTTTTTATTAATGTATTTTTTTATTAATATCAGTGACTTAGCAAATAAGGGCTAGGGATACGATTATGGCAAATTTTCATATGAAGTTCCCAGCCATTCATCAATTGCGATTTTACCTGCACCTCTTCGTGCAAAATGGACGTCCGGGCCCTATGGATAACGTGTGATCAAATTGTGAGGAGAGGCTTAAAGGACGGACAGGAACAAACTCAGATATTATTCATTCAAAGGGATGAACATTAATTCAGTTGGCATCACAAATGCTTGCTTACCTTAGATCAGTGTTTTTTTAATCATAGCCAAGAGCGCCCCCTAGTGGGACACCAATTAATTTTTTTTCTCAACTGTGGTCCGTATGGCTCGCAGCGGTATTCAGTTGCAATACGCTTTTCCGCCACTTGTAGCAGTAATGACGTTATCAAACAAACAGAAGAAGTCTGGAGCTAAAGTCATAGAGAAGCTTAAGCGCAAAAACAATGAATAAAGAGGTCAAGCTGTGTTTTCATTTGTACTTTAATGTTATTGACAGTTAAAATAAAGAAGTCGTTGTTTTTAATTTAGTTTATTTATTTTACACCAATGGATGGATGTTTTTCTAATTAGCCTGACCTAAGCCTTAGGCTTATTGGTTAAATAAATACCACTCTTCATGTGTGATGAATACATGATTTCATATAATTTGACAATCAATCAATGTTTATTTATATAGCCCTAAATCACAAATGTCTCAAAGGACTGTACAAATCATTACGACTACAACATCCTCGGAAGAACCCAAAAAAGGGCAAGGAAAACTCACACCCAGTGGGCAGGGAGAATTCACATCCAGTGGGACGCCAGTGACAATGCTGACTATGAGAAACCTTGGAGAGGACCTCAGATGTGTGCAACCCCCCCCCCCGAGCGGGTCTAACATGATACTGTGAAAGTTCAATCCATAGTGGCTCCAACACAGCCGCGAGAGTTCAGTTCAAAGCGGATCCAAGACAGCAGGGAGAGTCCCGTCCACAGGAAACCATCCCAAGCGGAGTCGGATCAGCAGTGTAGAGATGTCCCCAACCGATACACAGGAGAGCGGTCCATCCTGGGTCTCGACTCTGGACAGCCAGTACTTCATCCATGGTCATCGGACCGGACCCCCTCCAAATGGGAGAGGGGGACATAGGAGAAAAAAGAAAAG
The DNA here is from genome assembly GCF_033978795.1 of Nerophis ophidion. Lineage (NCBI taxonomy): Eukaryota > Metazoa > Chordata > Actinopteri > Syngnathiformes > Syngnathidae > Nerophis > Nerophis ophidion. Next base: position 4,952,169 of record NC_084635.1, read on the forward strand.
AAGCGGCAGATCAACTGGTCTAAAAATGAGGTCTATTTAAAGGCTAGAGTATACAAATGAGTTTTAAGGTGAGACTTAAATGCTTCTACTGAGGTAGCATCTCGAACTGTTACCGGGAGGGCATTCCAGAGTACTGGAGCCCGAACGGAAAACGCTCTATAGCCCGCAGACTTTTTTTGGGGCTCTAGGAATCACTAATAAGCCGGAGTCTTTTGAAGGCAGATTTCTTGCCGGGACATATGGTACAATACAATCGGCAAGATAGGCTGGAGCTAGACCGTGTAGTATTTTATACGTAAGTAGTAAAACCTTAACAAGGTTGTGAACTGTAAGTATATTAGATATTATTAGTGAATATGATCACTAACTCAGTGTTAATACAAATACAAAAAGGTTAAGAACCCCTGCCTTAGATACACAAGCAATAGAATTGGCTTTTAGTTTGTTAATGTTGTTCACATTTACTCTGCTTAAGTACTACAAATCCAAGAAAGCTAATGTACTCTATGTTGGTAACAAGTGCATTGTTTGTTTTGGACACGTGTATTGTTTGTATGTGTCTATCAGTCCCCAACATTTGTCTGCCAAAAGTAATTTATTTAGTTATTTTCAAGAAACCAGAATAACAAACCATTCTGTTTTCTATCCTTTTTTTTTAAGGTTACGACTTCTGCTCAGAGGGGATCATCTGTGGAGACAATTCTGAATGTAAAAATCGGAATACGAAAGCGGAGTGTGAATGCAAGAGCGGCTACGCCTCTATTCACGGGGATTCCACTTACTGCGAAGGTAGGATTTTAAAACTTCACTCTGCGCTTATTCGACTTCAAAGGACTCCTGTTGGGAACTCATTGCCATTTGGCTCGTTAAGAACATTTTAGATCATCGTATTGGAACATTTGCAGACTGTTTTGTGGAATTAAAAAGAAAGAACGGTCACAAAGATCTTGGTCGATCGTAAACTTCGACCTGGATTCCCTTTGAAGTTTGTGGAATGACAAGATAGTCAAGCCATTTTCTTGTGGTTCGTTTCTACCAAGTCTTGACAAACTGGCACTTTTTTTTCATCCGAGAGTATCGGCGTATCGTAATTTTCCAGTTAATTCCGAAGTGCTTTATCTAGGAGTGTCAGAGTTGCTGATTGTTGGACTTGGCGGGGCAATGACTTTGCCTCTGGATAGGACTACTTGCGATGGCGCTGTTGGTCACGTTTGATTAAGATGGATTGGCTTGCCAAAGAAGTCATTGACGGATTTTCTCATTGCTGATTACTGTCGTCTGTGGGGTCTGTGCCACCATGGACCGAATCCTCTAAACATGCTGAGAGCTGAGGAGCCTCAAGGCTTCCGGTCTTTTCGCTTCTGCTTGATCCGCGTGGTAAAGAGGTTTACTTCTAAGCTCTGCTCCAATCCAAGATTGTCCCACAACATATGAGCGAGAACGGGAAGACGCTGATTGTTGGCTCGACAATGGAAATCGTCGAGCCGTGGCGAGATCCATGTTTAGGGGTTTTCCTAAAAGGCGGCTCAACTTTCTGTTGCAAATTGATTAGCCGGAAGCCTCCTTCGACATTAAATACTGGGTTTGACAGGACTGCTCCATCACTTTCAAATTAGTGGTTTTGTATCAATGTTTAATGACATTGTGATTAATTAATTCCAAAAATAGGTACATGTGAGAAAGTTATTACATTAGATTCTGCAATCCTATTGGATACAAATTTGGGAATAGCAGGGTTAGCTACACACGTTACCGTATTTTTCAGACCATAAGGCGCACCATGTCTAGCATTAAAAGATTACAGTTGGTACAAAATGTGGCTGCTAGACTTTTGACAAGAACAAGAAAGTTTGATCACATTACGCCTGTACTGTATATACCTTTATATACATATATACATGCATATATACCTATACTGTATATACCTTTATATACATATATACATACATATATACCTGTACTGGCTCACCTGCACTGGCTTCCTGTGCACTTAAGATGTGACTTTAAGGTTTTACTACTTACGTATAAAATACTACACGGTCTAGCTCCATCCTATCTTGCCGATTGTATTGTACCATATGTCCCGGCAAGAAATCTGCGTTCAAAAGACTCCGGCTTATTAGTGATTCCTAGAGCCCAAAAAAAGTCTGCGGGCTATAGAGCGTTTTCCGTTCGGGCTCCAGTACTCTGGAATGCCCTCCCGGTAACAGTTCGAGATGCTACCTCAGTAGAAGCATTTAAGTCTCATCTTAAAACTCATCTGTATACTCTAGCCTTTAAATAGACTTCCTTTTTAGACCAGTTGATCTGCCGCTTCTTTTCTTTCTCCTATGTCCCCCCCTCCCTTGTGGAGGGGGTCCGGTCCGATGACCATGGATGAAGTACTGACTGTCCAGAGTCGAGACCCAGGATGGACCGCTCGTCGGGACCCAGGATGGACCGCTCGCCTGTATCGGTTGGGGACATCTCTACGCTGCTGATCCGCTTGAGATGGTTTCCTGTGGACGGGACTCTCGCTGCTGTCTCGGAACCACTATGGATTGAACTTTCACAGTATCATGTTAGACCCGCTCGACATCCATTGCTTCCGGTCCCCTAGAGGGGGGGCGGGGGGGTTGCCCACTTCTGAGGTCCTCTCCAAGGTTTCTCATAGTCAGCATTGTCACTGGTGTCCCACTGGATGTGAATTCTCCCTGCCCACTGGGTGTGAGTTTTCCTTGCCCTTTTGTGGGTTCTTCCGAGGATGTCGTAGTCGTAATGGTTTGTGCAGTCCTTTGAGACATTTGTGATTTGGGGCTATATAAATAAACATTGATTGATTGATTGATTGATTAAATTCCTTTGATTTTCTCAAAAATTGACAGTATGCCTTATGTACATATTAATTCTGTTTGTGCTTAATGACCTTGAACCAGTTGTATGTGGTCCATGGTGTAAAAGTGACACCGGCAGATAAGATTCACACATAAGAGATACGCGGTGAAAGAAGAAAGATTTAAGTGGGAAGCGGTGTATTGCGGCTGCCTTTAGCAACACAAACACAGCCTGTGTTTCCTTGTTTACATTCCCGAAAGCTGAGGTGAGGCTTTACTATGGAACAGAGGGGTCAAGCGAGCATGGTTCCCTACCACATGTCAATCGGCAGGTTTTGGTGAGACAATGGTGGTAAAAAGTCGGCTCTTACCGTAGACATGAGCGGAGAGTTTGCGTCGTTCTTCCTGCAGCTGCGGACTCTCTTGCCTCCTCCCACCGGCCGCCCCCGACTGTCGGATGCTTACACCGTGGAGGAGGGGGAAAAAAAATAAATCTCAGCCCGGCTGCCTTGCCTCGTCGAGAAACATGGCTTCTCTCAGAGACACTGGCGGTCACCACACCCGTGGCCACACCCCTCCGACTTTCAGGTACGACCATATGATCTCACTAAAACTCTAGTAACACAATAAGCAAATGAGGGATTTTCCAGAATTATCCTAGTAAATGGGTCTAATAACATCTGAATCGCTTCCTCTGCCCTAGTCTTTTTTTTTTTTTTTCCTGGTCCTTCACTCTCACTTTCCTCATCCAGAAATCTTTAATCCTCGCTCAAATTGATAGGGAAATTGTCGCTTTCTCGGTCCGAATAGCTCTAGCTGCTGGTGGCCATGATTGTAAACAATGTTCAGATGTGAGGAGCTCCACAACCCGTGACGTCACCCGCACGTCGTCTGCTACTTCCGGTACAGGCAAGGCTTTTTTATTAGCGACCAAAAGTTGCGATGTTCTCTACTAAATCCTTTCAGCAAAAATAAGGCAATATCGCGAAATGATCAAGTATGACACATAGAATGGACCTGCTATCCCCGTTTAAATAAGAACATCTCGTTTCAGTAGGCCTTTAAATGTAAAATAATTTTGTTCATTGCCTGATTCGCCGTACTTGTGCGTTAATTCTGTTTTTCAAGCTACCGTGCACAGTGCAGTTATTAATTCTAGCAGTACTGCATCATTGTTGACCTATTTCTGGCACTTAAAAACCGAATGCCGATTGTGTCCCGGCAAGGCAATAATGATATACGCTGCACACCTGTCAACTCCAGCAAGCAGGGAAGGCGGAAAATGCTGAGATGTGCAGATAAGGTACTCAGGAGGAAAAGCAAACGTCGGCACATGCTAATGACGCTCGGGTCCGTCACAACTGCCTGCGCGCCAAAGACTTTGATGAAACATGGATCAAGGTGTGCGGGACGGCAACATTGTGGATTTAGGACTTCATTCAATTTGGAAGTCACATGCATGGTGACAAAATATGTTTACCTTCGTTTGACTGAAGAAGCCTGGGGAGAAGTAAGAGGTTGCAACCATTCAACCGAGGCTATGTTTACACTTTATCAATCAACGTTCATTTATATAGCCCTAAATGTCTCAAAGGGCTGCACAAACCACCACGACATCCTTGGTAGGCCCACATAAGGGCAAGGAAAACTCACACCCAGTGGGACGTCGGTGACAATGATGACTATGAGAACCTTGGAGAGGAGGAAAGCAATGGATGTCGAGCGGGTCTAACATGATACTGTGAAAGTTCAGTCCATAGTGGATCCAACACAGCCGCGAGAGTCCAGTCCAAAGCGGATCCAACACAGCAGCGAGAGTCCCGTCCACAGCGGAGCCAGCAAGGAAACCATCCCAAGCGGAGGCGGATCAGCAGCGCAGAGATGTCCCCAACCGATACACAGGCAAGCGATCCATCCTGGGTCCCGACTCCAGACGAGTGGTCCATTCTGGGTCCCCTGGACAGCCAGAACTTCATCCATGGATAAGGAGAGTGGGACATAGGACAAAAAGAAAAGAAACGGCAGATCAACTGGTCCAAAAAGGGAGTCTGTTTGAAGGCTAGGGTATGCAAATGAGTTTTAAGATGAGACTTAAATGTTTCGAATTTAGGTTTATATTACGACATGTTTCTGGTGTTTTCATGTCGGTGAGAAAAGTCCGAAATCTGATATGTACCCGACTTGACCAATTGGATCCCCCGTTCATGTGAATTATATTTATATAGCGCTTTTCTCTAGTGACTCAAAGCCAGGGGTGTCCAACTCAAATACAGAGTGGGCCAAAATTTTAAACGGAACAAAGCCGCGGGCCGAGGTTGAACAAATGAACCTTTTAATAGGGACCCAAACAAGTTTTGCATTAAATATTGAACAATTTAGTGACATGCAAAATCCAGTTTCAAATAATAATAATAATAATTTAAAAATATATCAATGGCATATCAAATAAAATTTTAATAAAAATGTAATGCCTTTTTTTCTATTTGCAATCTTCTGAGGTAAATATCAACATTTTTCCACAGGCTAAAAATAAATTTGAAAATAAAATAACAATAATGAATGAACCAAACATTCAAGCCTTGAAGTAGCAAGAAAAAATGCATGAATAAAATGTTAACTATTGCTCAGTTTGCTGGAAGTTTCCCGGAAGAGTTAGTGCTGCAAGGGGTACTGTTGTGTTACGGTGCGGATGTTTACCCGAAATGTAAATGTTCGGTGTGGGTTCACAGTGTGGCGCATATTTGTAACAGTACTAAAGTTGTTTATACGGCCACCCTCAGTGTGACCTGTATGGCTGTTGACCAAGTATGCCTTGCATTCACTTGTGTGTGTGTAAAAGCCACAAGTATTAAGTGACACACAGTATGGAGGAAAAGTGGACGTGACGACAGGTTGTAGAGAACGCTAAAGGCAGTGCCTTAAATGCACGCCCCCAGGTGGAAATCGGTAGAAATTCGGGAGAATGGTTGCCCCGGGAGATTTTCGGGAGGGGCACTGAACTTCGGGAGTCTACCGGGAAAATTAGGAGGGTTGGCAAGTATGAGTATTAGCGGTGAATGCGGTGTTACAGCGGCACCGACGCTGTATAACACCGGTGGGCCAGCTCTAATGCTAAATTGATATTGTCTCAAGGGCCAAATTAAATTACACGGCGGGCCAGATTTGGCCCGCGGGCCAGAGTTTGACACCCATGCTCAAAGCGCTTTACATAGTGAAACCCAATATCGAAGTTACATTTAAAGCAGTGTGGGTGGCACTGGGAGCAGGTGGGTAAAGTGTCTTGCCCGAGGACACAACGGCAGTGACTAGGATGGCGGAAGCGGGAATCGAACCTGCAACCATCAAGTTGCTGGCACGGCCACTCTACCAGCCGAGCTATGCCGCCCATTCAATGAACAATCAATCAATCAATCAATGTTTATTTATATAGCCCCAAATCACAAATGTCTCAAAGGACTGCACAAATCATTACGACTACAACATCCTCGGAAGAACCCACAAAAGGGCAAGGAAAACTCACACCCAGTGGGCAGGGAGAATTCACATCCAGTGGGACGCCAGTGACAATGCTGACTATGAGAAACCTTGGAGAGGACCTCAGATGTGGGCAACCCCCCCCCCCCTCTAGGGGACCGAAAGCAATGGATGTCGAGCGGGTCTAACATGATACTGTGAAAGTTCAATCCATAGTGGCTCCAACACAGCAGCGAGAGTCCCGTCCACAGGAAACCATCTCAAGCGGATCAGCAGCGTAGAGATGTCCCCAACCGATACAGGCGAGCGGTCCATCCTGGGTCCCGACGAGCGGTCCATCCTGGGTCTCGACTCTGGACAGCCAGTACTTCATCCATGGTCATTGGACCGGACCCCCTCCACAAGGGAGGGGGGGACATAGGAGAAAGAAAAGAAGCGGCAGATCAACTGGTCTAAAAATGAGGTCTATTTAAAGGCTAGAGTATACAGATGAGTTTTAAGGTGAGACTTAAATGCTTCTACTGAATACCTCATTGAATGCTAAAGACCCTTGATCAAAATTGACAGTCGCGAAAAGAAATGTACTATCCATCCATTTTCTACTGCTTATTCCCTTTTGGGGTCACGGGGGGCACTGGTGCCTAACTCAGCTACAATCAGGCGGAAGGCGGCGTACATCCTGGACATGTGGTCACCACATCACAGGGCCAACACAGATAGACAACATTCACACTCACATTCACATTCTAGGGCAGTGGTTCTTAACCTGGTTTCGATCAAACCCGAGGGCATGGGTGTCAAAACTCTGGCCCGCGGGCCAATTATGGCCCGCCGTTTAATTTCATGTGGCCCTTGAGGCAATATCAAATTAACATTAGAGCTGGCCCACCACATTCACCGCTAATACTCATACTTGCCAAACCTCCCGGTAGAATCCCGAAGTTTAGTGCCCTTCCAGAAAATCTCCCTGGGCAACCATTCTCCCGATTTCCACCCGGACAACAATATTGGGAGCGTACCTTAAAGGCACTGCCTTCAGCGTCCTCTACAACATGTCGTCACGTCCTCTTTTCCTCCATATAAACAGCTAATCAATGCTAACATGCTATTTAGGTGAGCTGTTTGTACATATTGCATCATTAGGCCTCGTTTGTAGCTATATTTGAGATCATTTAATTTCCTTTACGTATGTCCTCTGTGTACACCAGGGGTCACCAACCAGGTAGCCCGTAAGGACCAGATGAGTCGCCCGCTGGCCTGTTCTAAAAATAGCTCAAATAGCAGCACTTACCAGTGAGCTGCCTCTATTTTTTAAATTGTATTTATTTACTAGCAAGCTGGTCTCGCTTTGTTCGACATTTTTGATTCTAAGAGAGACGAAACTCAAATAGAATTTGAAAATCCAAGAAAATATTTTAAAGACTTGGTCTTCACTTGTTTAAATAAATTCATTTATTTTTTTACTTTGCTTCTTATAACTTTCAGAAAGACAATTTTTGAGAAAAAATGATTTTAGGATTTTTAAACACATATACATTTTTACTTTTTAAATTCCTTCCTCTTCTTTCCTGACAATTTAAATCAATGTTCAAGTACATGTATTTTTTTTATTGTAAAGAATAATAAATACATTTTTGTTCTTCATTTTAGCTTCTGTTTTTTTGACAAACAATATTTGTGAAATATTTCTTCAAACTAATTATGATTAAAAAAAAATAAAAATATTCTTAAAAAACTAGAAAATCTTTAGAATTAAATTTAAATCTTATTTCAAAGCCTTTTGAATTTATTTTAAAATTTTTGCTCTGGAAAATCTAGAAGGCCACCATACACTAGTGATGTAAAATACCACGGATTTTCTTTTTCCCCATCTAATACAGAGTAAAATTGAGGCTGGTAAATGCGGTATATTTATGTTGTGCAAATACACCTAAAGTAACATTTAAAACGTAGTTGTGGGGGGGGGGGGAATATTTCTTCAAACTAATTATGATTAAAATAAAAATAAAAATATTCTGGCAAAACTACAAAATCTTTAGAATTAAATGTAAATCTTATTTCAAAGTCTTTTGAATTTCTTTTAAAATTTTTGCTCTGGAAAATCTAGAATAAATAATGATTTGTCTTTGTTAGAAATATAGCTTGGTCCAAATTGTTATATATTCTAACAAAATGCAGATTGGATTTTAACCTATTTAAAACATGTCATCAAAATTATAGAATTAATCTTAATCAGGAAAAAATAATAATAATGTTCCCCAAAAAATTTGTTTAAATTTTTTCAAAAAGATTAGAATTAGCTAGTTTTTTCTCTTCCTTTTTTCGGTTGAATTTTGAATTTTAAAGAGTCGAAATTGAAGATAAACTATGTTTCAACATGTAATTTTCATTTTTTTCCTGTTTTGTTCATCATTTATTCTCTACAAAAAACCTTCCGTAAAAGGAAAAAAATGTATGACGGAATGACGGACAGAAATACCCATTTATATATTTTTTTTAATTTATTTATTTATTTAATTATTTATCAAAGCTAAATTGAGCAAATTGGCTATTTCTGGCAATTTATTTAAGTGTGTATCAAACTGGTAGCCCTTCGAATTAATCAGTACCCAAGAAGTAGCTCTTGGTTTCAAAAAGGTTGATGACCCCTGATGTATATTATATATGTATATTTACATGTCTCATGACACATTATCTGTATATAAAATATCGGCTGCATTTCTGATGGTTGTTTGCGTGCCATGTTGTTCCAGACCACAGCAAACGTTGCCCAGCTTGCACAGATTGTAATGAATCCATTAGAAGAAGACAGCTTGCCGTTTCCTCAAAGTTGGACACACACATCTATATTGTTGGCCATTCTGAGCCAGGAATATCTAGAAGTTATCTCATTCTCTGAGAAGCCTCCATTTTACTAATTATTTCCAGTGTTGCAAAGAATGTGTAGAATAAAAATTTAAATACAACATTTCCGTCAACGAAGATTTGTGTCAGCCTTTGATAGTAAGCACATATAGACACTAACATCATGTTTTGTCCTCATTATAACTACGGGCTTTTCATGTTTTGCGGTTCCAGACAGATTATTTTTTTGTATTTTTGGTCCAATATGGCTCTTTCAACATTCCGGGTTGCCGACCCCTGCCTTAGAAAGACGCATGTGCCACCAAAGAAGCTAAAAAAGCCTGGTGCTCTTACACCGCGGGTGGGTCTGAAAAAATCCCTCTATAGACGACCCCGGTGCCAAAGCCATTTACCCTCTGGACCTGTAGGCCACCATACACTCATGATGTGAGATACCACTGATTTTCTTCTTATCTAATGCCGAGTAAAATTGAGGCTGGTAAATGCGATATTGTTACGTTGTGCAAATACACCTAAAGTATCCGGTAACATTTAAAACGTAGTTGTGGGGAGGGGGGTCTGCGGACCTGCAGCGAAGCAGAGTGTGCCAGGACCAGCCTCAAGATTAGCGACAGGTGCGTAAATGGCCCACCTGGGCCTGCTTATCTAGTCACCTGTCGCTCTCTTAAAAGGCAGCAGCCGGGGAGGAGAGTTAGAGCACGAGAGAGCAAGAGCGAGATTGACACAAACTAAAGACAATTGCTGAAAAGCACAACAGAGACCTTATTGTTAAATATAGCAGTGTCTAAAAACCCTGAAAAGGAGCGGTGATGTCTGTACTTGGTGGTCCAAAAAACCCTAAGGAGAGATACCTTCACAGTAGTGTATCAGCATTTTTGCCACTTCTGGGAAATCATTTTAAAAAATATATGTAAAATCGCAGGACGAAACAAATAACGGCGTTTTCTGATTTCTATTCAACTCTGTATGTCGTGTTTCCAAATAGCCTACAATAAAAGGATACATAGTCTGCTGTTAAATAATACTGAGTGACTCGTTTTATTCATAATGTTCTATATTTCCAATGGAACATATGCAATGTTGGTGTTTACTTGAGTCATATTGCAGTCCACACGTATATCTTGTGTGTGACTGCCATAGCAGTCTACACATATCTCTTATGTGTGACTGCCATCATACTGAGTGATTCATTTTAATTGTAATGTACTATGTAGTCAATGGAACATACACAATGTTGGTGTTGATTACTTGAGTCATTTTGCAGTCTACACATATCTCTTATGTGTGACTGCCATCATATGGCAGTCTACACGTATCTCTTATGTGTGACTGCCATAATACTGAGTGATTCATTTTAATTGTAATGTACTATATTTTCCATGGAACATACAAAATGTTGGTGTTGTTTACTTGAGTCACATTGCAGTCTACACGTATGTCTTACGTGTGACTGCCATCATATGGCAGTCTACGCGTATCTCTTATGTGTGACTGCCATCATACTGAGTGATTAATTTTAATTGTAATGTACTACATTGTCAATGGAACATACACAATGTTGGTGTTGTTTACTTGAGTCATATTGCAGTCTACACGTATCACTTATGTGTGACTACCATAATATGGCAGTCAACACATATCTCTTATGTGTGACTGCCTTCATACTGAGTGATTCATTTTAATTGTAATGTACCATATTTTCCATGGAACATACAAAATGTTGGTGTTGTTTACTTGAGTCATATTGCAGTCTACATGTATCTCTCAAGTGTGACTACCATCATATTGCAGTCTACACGTATCTCTATGTGTGACTGCCATCATACTGAGTCATTCATTTTAATTGTAATGTACTATGTAATCAATGGAACATACACAATGTCGGTGTTGTTTGCTTGAGTCATATTGCAGTCTAGATTTATCTCCTATGTGTGACTGTCATCATATTGCAGTCCACTTGTATCTCTTATGTGTGACTGCCATCATATTGCAGTCCACTTGTATCTCTTACGTGTGACTGCCATCATATTGCAGTCCACTTGTATCTCTTACGTGTGACTGCCATCATATTGCAGTCCACTTGTATCTCTTATGTGTGACTGCCATCATATTGCAGTCCACTTGTATCTCTTACGTGTGACTGCCATCATATTGCAGTCCACTTGTATCTCTTACGTGTGACTGCCATCATATTGCAGTCCACTTGTATCTCTTATGTGTGAATGCCATCTACTGGTCACACCACTGCCACCTTTGAGTGCTCTGAGTCACTCGAGAAAAGTGCTACATAAATATATTTCACTTCACACTAGGTTATAGGGCGCACTGTCGAGGTTGGAGAAAATGAAAGGATTTTAAGGGTAGTTTTGAGAAGCAGGAAGTTATCAATCTTGGCGCTGGCTTGAAAAAATAAATCATGCATCGCCAATGATTATTTTGTATCTGCCATTAACTTTAATTAGTCATGGGGTCCGGAGACGGTAGTCACTTGATACGGACCAAGGTCCCAATTAGGGGACGGCTGATCTCGTGAGTTAAGACTACAAAACCGCACTGCTGCTAAAGCTCCATTGGTGAGAAGCAGATAGTTCATGTGCGCCCCCTACCTGATGGCGCTCCATTCTACTTACTTTTAACATCCGCACTAATTGGCATATCATTGTCTTATTATCCTCATCAGCTCTTGTTTACGCTGTGAGTAATTCTCCCAGCAGATCTCACACATCTGAATCCTCACTCGGCGCCTGAGGACACAGAAACATTACGCCGGTGTTGTCTGGCTGTCGACTCCCTAATTACAGCCTCAAACAATGTTGTTTTTGTCTCCACACAATGGCTTCAACGCAGTCGGGCTAAAATCGAAAATATCAAATGTCGAGGACTCGGTCGGTATGTTAGGCCAGCAGAGAAGACCCTGCAGGCCGTGACTGCACACCACTGTAACAATGATTGTGCAGACTTAAAAAAATGTTGGTATAAATATGTATTAAACTTGGTATCCACCCTCTGGTGGGCCAAACTTAATGACACAACAGGCCAAATTTGGCCCGCGGGCCCCACTTTGGGGATCCCTGGTTTAGTTGAAACTTTATTTCATTAAATATTCATTTTTTTATGGCCTGTACAAATCATCCATGAAGAGTTTCCTTTCAATTTGAAATACTGTGCACTAGAGATGGGCGAATAGGCAATTATATCATCCGCAACCACATCACCAAAGTCGTCATCCACCCGCCGTACACCCGAACCAACATTTTATCAGAACCGCAACCGCCCGCTGAAACACATCAGAGGTCGGCAACCTTTACCATTCACAGAGCTATTTAAACCCGTTTTACAGAGTAATGAAGACAATGGGAACCGCTAACATTCTCGCAAATATCCAATGGTGTTCATCCTGATGACAAGAATTTGGGTGTGCTGTGAAACCATTGCCTTAGACACCTTCAACAACATGTACAAACCGATTGTTAGTCCGGCAACATGTTGTGTGCAGCTCCCGCAATCACACAGACAGAGGAGAAAAAGAAAAGAAACGGCAGATCAACTGGTCTAAAAAGGGGGTCTATTTAAAGGCTAGAGTATACAAATGAGTTTTAAGATGGGTTTTAATAGCTTCTACTGAGGTAGCATCTCGAACTGTTACCGGGAAGGCATTCCAGAGTACTGAAGCCCGGATAGAAAACGCTCTATAGCCCGCAGACTTTTTTTGGGCTCTGGGAATCACTAATAAGCCGGAGTCCTTTGAACGCAGATTTCTTGCCGGGACATATGGTACAATACAATCGGCAAGATAGGATGGAGCTAGACCGTGTAGTATTTTATACGTAAGTAGTAAAACCTTAAAGTCACATCTTAAGTGTGCAGGTGAGCCAGTACAGGTGAGCCAGTACAGGTATATATGTATGTATATATGTATATAAAGGTATATACAGTACAGGTATATATGTATGTATATATGTATATAAAGGTATATACAGTACAGGTGTAATGTGATCAAACTTTCTTGTTCTTGTCAAAAGTCTAGCAGCCGCATTTTGTACCAACTGTAATCTTTTAATGCTAGACATGGGGAGACCCGAAAATAATACGTTACAGTAATCGAGACGAGACGTAACAAATGCATGGATAATGATCTCGGCGTCTTTAGTGGACAGAATGGAGCGAATTTTAGCGATATTACGGAGATGAAAGAAGGCCGTTTTAGTAACGCGTTTAATGTGTGACTCAAAGGAGAGAGTTGGGTCGAAGATAATACCCAGATTCTTTCCCGAGTCGCCTTGTTTAATTGTTTGGTTGTCAAATGTTAAAGTTGTATTATTAAATAGAGGTCGGTGTCTAGCAGGACCGATAATCAGCATTTCCGTTTTTTTGGCGTTGAGTTGCAAAAAGTTAGCGGGCATTCATTGTTTAATTTCATTAAGACACGCCTCCAGCTGACTACAATCCGGCGTGTTGGTCAGCTTTAGGGGCATGTAGAGTTGGGTGTCATCAACATAACAGTGAAAGCTAACACCGTATTTGCGTATGATGTCACCTAGCGGCAGCATGTAGATGCTGAAGAGTGTAGGGCCAAGGACTGAACCCTGGGGAACTCCACAAGTTACCTTAACATAGTCCGAGGTCACATTGTTATGGGAGACGCACTGCATCCTGTCAGTAAGATAAGAGTTAAACCAAGACAGGGCTAAATCTGACATACCAATTCTTGTTTTGATACGCTCTAATAAAATATTAGGATCGACGGTATTGAAAGCAGCGCTAAGATCGAGGAGCAGCAACATAGATGACGCATCAGAATCCATCGTTAGCAATAGATCATTAGTCATTTTTGCGAGGGCTGTCTCCGTGGAGTCATTTGCCCTGAAACCGGATTGAAAGGTTTCACATAGATTGTTAAACACTAAGTGTTCATTTAGCTGCTCTGCAAAAAAAAATTCGAGAATTTTTGAAATAAAGGGAAGGTGAGACACCGGTCGGTAGTTTACCATGAGGTCAGGATCGAGGTTAGGTTTTTTAAGGAAGGGAAGAATAACCGCTTTTTGAATGCTAGGGGAACAATGCCAGAGGAAAGTGATAAGTTTATAATATTTAGCACTGATGGACCTAATAATACAAAGTAAGTTTCCCAGGAAGAGGGTCAAGTAAACATGTTTTATTCTATTTACACTTTGTAACAATTCTTTTAATGTTATTTCCTCAAAATGAGAGAAACTATTTTGGAGGGCAGTATCCGCCATGTATACAATCGTATCTGTGTTAATAGAAGCCAGTTTTTTTATATACGGGTGTCATCAGCATAACAGTGAAAGCTTCCAAAGATTCCAACCATTACGTCTCGTCTCGATTACTGTAACGTATTATTTCCGGGTCTCCCCATGTCTAGCATTAAAAGATTACAGTTGGCACAAAATGCGTCTGCTAGACTTTTGACAAGAACAAGAAAGTTTGATCACATTACGCCTGTACTGGCTCACCAGCACTGGCTTCCTGTGCACTTAAGATGTGACTTTAAGGTTTTACTACTTACGTATAAAATACTACACGGTCTAGCTCCATCCTATCTTGCCGATTGTATTGTACCATATGTCCCGGCAAGAAATCTGCGTTCAAAGGACTCCGGCTTATTAGTGATTCCTAGAGCCCAAAAAAAGTCTGCGGGCTATAGAGTGTTTTCTGTTTGGGCTCCAGTACTCTGGAATGCCCTCCCGGTAACAGTTCGAGATGCCACCTCAGTAGAAGCATTCAAGTCTCACCTTAAAACTCATTTGTATACTCTAGCCTTTAAATAGACTTCCTTTTTAGACCAGTTGATCCGCCGCTTCTTTTCTTTTTCTCCTCTGTCCCCCCCCTCCCTTGTGGAGGGGGTCTGGTTCGATGACCATGGATGAAGTACTGGCTGTCCAGAGTCGGGACCCAGGATGGACCGCTCGTCCGTGTATCAGTTGGGGACATCTTTACGATGCTGATCCGACTCCGCTTGGGATGGTTTCCTGTGGACGGGACTCTCCCTGCTGTCTTGGATCCGCTTTGAACTGAACTCTCGCGGCTGTGTTGGAGCCACTATGGATTGAACTTTCACAGTATCATGTTAGACCCGCTCGACATCCATTGCTTTCGGTCCCCTAGAGGGGGGGGTTGCCCACATTTGAGGTCCTTTCCAAGGTTCTCATAGTCATCATTGTCACTGGTGTCCCGCTGGGTGTGAGTTCTCCTCGCGCTTATGTGGGTTCTTCTGACGATGTCGTAGTGGTTTGTACAGTCCTTTGAGACATTTGTGATTAAGGGCTATATAAATAATGATTGATTGATTGAAATACTTTGTATCGTTCAAGACTTACGGTCATTAGAAACCATCACTCCACATCTTAATGGCAGCTACACTTTCCCTCTTAAAGATCTAAAAAAAAATATTTGGGAATGCCCGGCGGGCCAGATTGTAAAGCTGAATGGGCCCCATGTGGCCCCCGGGCCTTAATTTGCCCAGGTTTGGGTTGGATGCTTGGCTGGAGTCTGGCATCGACATTTATCAGATCAAAATATTTCTATCTGACACCAGGAGTTTGTTTAGGGACAGTCTCCCGCTGTTGGCAGCCGCCTTAGGTGGCACTAATGAAGCTGTTTGCTTCTGTTGTCTGCTCCCTCTCGGACTCAAACACACGTTTCCCTCTTTTTAGCGTTTAATAGTTGCAATTGTTTCATTGCTTTTTCCAGCTGCGTATTGAATGTGTTCGAGCCTAATTAAAATGCTTAAGCTGTTTGCCGTGATGGCCTCTCCACTTCCCCACACCCGGAAAAATTAGGGGGTCTGGATTCCTCGACAGCATTCTCTGGCGAAGGGATTCTGCCCCGCTGTCCCTTTTTTTTTCTGCTGTGGGTAACAAGATTAGACCCCACTGTGAGGCCAACACATCAAACTTAACTGGGCTATTTCTGTTTGTTCAGCTCACTTTCATTTAGCCTCTAGAGCTGCTGAACTGCCTGACTTGAGACACCCGATGTATGATGAGTTCCTTTAGCTAACAGGCTCTGGGGAAGCGCTTTAGGATGCCCCTGATCTCTCGTCAATCTCAGCTGACCACACAGCAGGTTCCGGCTTTTTTTTTTTTCTATTTTTTTTTTTCGTTTTGCTCAAACTTTCTAACCTTCGTCACTCTGGTAAAATACTGCTTGTCCTACAGCTATTCCATGGTTCGGTGGAGAGATGGTCCGAGGTCATACTTGGGTTGTAAAACCGATACGACCGGAAATGCTGATTATCGGTCCTGCTAGACACCGACCTCTATTTAATAATACAACTTTAACATTTGACAACCAAACAATTAAGCAAGGCGACACGGTAAAAAATCTGGGTATTATCTTCGACCCAACTCTCTCCTTTGAGTCACTCATTAAAAGCGTTACTAAAACGGCCTTCTTTCATCTCCGTAATATCGCTAAAATTCGCTCCATTCTGTCCACTAAAGACGCTGAGATCATTATCCATGCGTTTGTTACGTCTCGCCTCGACTACTGTAACGTATTATTTTCGGGTCTCCCCATGTCTAGCATTAAAAGATTACAGTTGGTACAAAATGCGGCTGCTAGACTTTTGACAAGAACAAGAAAGTTTGATCACATTACGCCTGTACTGTATATACCTTTATATACATATATACATACATATATACCTATACTGTATATACCTTTATATACATATATACATACATATATACCTATACTGTATATACCTTTATATACATATATACATACATATATACCTATACTGTATATACCTTTATATACATATATACATACATATATACCTGTACTGGCTCACCTGCACTGGCTTCCTGTGCACTTAAGATGTGACTTTAAGGTTTTACTACTTACGTATAAAATACTACACGGTCTAGCTCCATCCTATCTTGCCGATTGTATTGTACCATATGTCCCGGCAAGAAATCTGCCTTCAAAGGACTCTGGCTTATTAGTGATTCCCAAAGCCCACAAAAAGTCTGCGGGCTATAGAGCGTTTTCCGTTCGGGCTCCAGTACTCTGGAATGCCCTCCCGGTAAAAGTTTGAGATGCCACCTCAGTAGAAGCATTTAAGTCTCACCTTAAAACTCATTTGTATACTCTAGCCTTTAAATAGACTCCCTTTTTAGACCAGTTGATCTGCCGTTTCTTTTCTTTATCTCTTATGTTCCACTCTCCCTTGTGGAGGGAGTCCGGTCCGATCCGGTGGCCATGTACTGCTCGCCTGTGTATCGGCTGGGGACATCTCTGCGCTGCTGATCCGCCTCCGCTTGGGATGGTTTCCTGCTGGCTCCGCTGTGAACGGGACTCTCGCTGCTGTGTTGGATCCGCTTTGGACTGGACTCTCGCGGCTGTGTTGGATCCATTATGGATTGAACTTTCACAGTATCATGTTGGACCCGCTCGACATCCATTGCTTTCCTCCTCTCCAAGGTTCTCATAGTCATCATTGTCACCGACGTCCCACTGGGTGTGAGTTTTCCTTGCCCTTATGTGGGCCTACCGAGGATGTCGTAGTGGTTTGTGCAGCCCTTTGAGACACTAGTGATTTAGGGCTATATAAGTAAACATTGATTGATTGATTGATTGATATCTGGTTTGACAAGTGAGATATTTGGCTGCATTGGTTGTCTAGTTCAGTGGTTCTCAAATGGGGGTACGTGAGATTCAAAAAAATATATATTATAACAATAGCAACAATTCAAAAATCCTTTATAATTACATTTATTGAATAATACTTCAACAAAATATGAAAGTATGTTCATAAACTGTGAAAAGAGATGCAACAATGATATATTCAGTGTTGACTATGTGTTGGAATTTCTGACTTTTATACCATATTTTGTGTCTGTTGAAATCCTGAAAGAAAATCTGTCAAAAAGCTTTAAAGGGGAACATTATCAGCAGACCTATGTAAGTGTCAATATATACCTTGATGGTGCAGAAAAAAGACCATATATTTTTTTAACCGATTTCCAAACTCTAAATGGGTGAATTTTGGCGAATTAAACGCCTTTCTGTTTATCGCGCTTTTTGTGATGACGTCAGAACCTGACGTCTCCGAGGTAATACAGCCGCCATTTTCATTTTCAACACATTACAAACACCGGGTCTCAGCTCTGTTATTTTCCGTCGGTGTGTTGTCGGAGGGTGTAACAACACTAACAGGGAGGGATTCAAGTTGCACCACTGGCAAGAAATCTGCCGCCAGACCCCCATTGAATGTGCCAAATTAACTATATTATAAAATAATATAATGTAAATGACTGTTATTTGCTTATAATAATAAGGAATTTAAGTCGTTATGATTTCAGGATGCCACTGAATGCTCAGGGAGTTTCTGCGTTTCTTACACTCATGAAAAATTAGGGGGAACAGTGGTTGGCAAGTATGGTCTTAATTAAGACAACTTGTGAGCCAGATCCAAACACCGAAAATGACATCTGATCTCACAACTGTTCTTTTGGACAAGAACTCCCATGCAACAAAATCCCGCAGAAAGAAAACTTCTGCAGAGACCAATTATGTTTCCCATTTTCACTTCCATTCCTTGATCATGTGACCAAATACTTCTTAATACTAGTCAGGGTATTTAGATGTGAAATACCCCGGGAACATTAGCGTTTCTCCCTTTGTGTCCCACACCCGGTATTATGTGGTGATGACACATTTGATGATGCACAAACAGAGATTATGCACCGTTTGGTGTCAGGGTGGCGAGGCGGATCATCACAAACTGTGAGATTCCGCAAACTATGAAAATATTCATATCCTCCTAGATTGGAAATGAGAAGTAAAGGGCAACCCCTGCCTACAGAGCTTCTTCAGCAGGGATGAAAGTGTGTTTGGGAGTTTGTGGAGCTGCACTGGGATTGCAGATGAACTCGGAAAAAACACGTTGCCCATGCAAATGCTTTGATAAATAAATATTTTCTGCACCGAGCTGGCTCACACCTGACAAGAACGGGAGGCTTACAAGCATGAATTTATTTAATTGTTTATTTAAAAACGCACGTTTGTTCAGTGTCAACGCATATTATACATTTTTAGCTCATTTTATATCCCAGTAGGGTTGACCCTGTGACGTCTTGGTGGCATTGTGGTGACGAGTCGTTCTCTCGTGGGTGCAGCGAAGATGGACACAGCGTAAGGTAGGAACAATAATCTATTTATACTAACTAAAACAGACTAAGAACCAAAAACACTTGCTCGAAGGCACTAACAAACAAAACAGAAAGCGCTAGCATGAGCCAGGGACAAACAACTGAAATAGCATGGAAGCTAATGTAGACGAAGGTAGTTACCACAAGGCTGGGAAGAGCGACGTCAACTGTAGCGTGAAGCAAACAAGAGTCCGAGAAAGAAAGTCAAACAAAGCCGGTCTTAAATAGGGAGATAACTAATCAAGGGCATCTGAGCTGACGTTGCTTAACAAGATAAGTAATGAATAATTCCACTTGTCATCACAGTTAAAAATAATATTCCAAATATAAAACAATCTCATGCATTTTTAATCCATCCATCCGTTTTCTACCGCACCTGTTCAAGAAGTTGCGTTAATGGTAAGAAGTTATTTATTTATTATTGGTTAGTGTGGGGGGTTCTTCAGACCACTGACATGAGAGCCTGTTTCAGGGTTACAATATTGTTTTATTTTTCAATAAGTCTCTCGGTTGCTTTCCAGCAATTGTCTTTTTCTCTTTCGTTCTCGCTCGTGCTCTGGCTCCAGCCCCAACCCCGTCTCTCCTCCTGGCTGCTGCTAATAACAGAGCGACAGGTGATTAGATAACAAGGCCCAGGTGGGCCTTCTACGCCCCTGTCGCTGATTTTGAGGCCGGTCCTGGCACACCCCAGTTCGCTGCAGGCCACGCCCCCTCCACAGTTATCTTCAGAATAACAATGTTATTACAAAGAATAAGAGACCTGTTATACTCTAGAAATGTTGGTCGTACTTAAAAATGCACGTGTTTAGTTGTGTTCAGTGTTAAAAAAAATATTAAATGGCTCTTACGGAAATACCTTTTAAACTATTTGGCTTTTTGGCTCTCTCAGCCAAAAAGGTTCCCGACCCCTGATGTAAATACTGGATATTTCAGTTTTACTATAAAAAACAAAGTTGTATTTGACAGAAAAGGCATATTTGTTTTGTTTTACTTTCTATCATGGGTGTCAAGCTCTGGCCCGCGGGCCGAATTTGGCCCGCCGTGTATTTTCATTTGGCCCTTGAGGCAATATCAAATTAACTTTAGAGCAACGACGGTGTCGCTGTAACACCGCATTCACCGCTAATACTCCCAAATTTCAGTGCCCATCACGAAAATCACAGGGGGCAACCATTCTCCCAATATTGGGGGCGTGCCCTAAAGGCACTGCCTCAAGCGTCCTCTAAAACCTTTCGTAAAGTCCGCTTTTCCTGCGTAGAAACAGCGTGCCGGCCTAGTCACATGATATATGTGGCTTTTACACTCACACACATGCTAATGCAATGCAAGCTTGGTCGACAGCCATACAAGTCACACTGAGAGTGGCCGTATAAACAACTTTAACACTGTGAACCAACACTAAACGAGAATGACAAGCAAATTTCGGGAGAACATCCGCACTGCAACACAACATAAACACAACAGAACAAATACACAGAACCCCTTGCAGCACTACCTCTTCCTGGACGCTACAATATAAAAATGTATTATTAGCCTGTGGGAAAATGTTATTTTGATACTTACCTGAAAAGGCTGCAAATAGAAAAGAGGCATTCAATTTCTATTTAAATTTGATTTGATATGCCATTGCTATTTTGAA
The DNA here is from genome assembly GCF_033978795.1 of Nerophis ophidion. Taxonomy (NCBI): domain Eukaryota; kingdom Metazoa; phylum Chordata; class Actinopteri; order Syngnathiformes; family Syngnathidae; genus Nerophis; species Nerophis ophidion. Next base: position 4,973,141 of record NC_084635.1, read on the forward strand.
ATTATTAGTATTATTTGAAACTCGATTTTGCATGTCACTATAAAGTTATATAATCAATCAATCAATCAATGTTTATTTATATAGCCCCAAATCACAAATGTCTCAAAGGTCTGCACAAATCATTACGACTACAACATCCTCGGAAGAACCCACAAAAGGGCAAGGAAAACTCACACCCAGTGGGCAGGGAGAATTCACATCCAGTGGGACGCCAGTGACAATGCTGACTATGAGAAACCTTGGAGAGGACCTCAGATGTGGGCAACCCCCCCCCTCTAGGGGACCGAAAGCAATGGATGTCGAGCGGGTCTAACATGATACTGTGAAAGTTCAATCCATAGTGGCTCCAACACAGCCGCCAGAGTTCAGTTCAAAGCGGATCCAAGACAGCAGCGAGAGTCCCGTCCACAGGAAACCATCTCAAGCGGAGGCAGCGTAGAGATGTCCCCAACCGATACACAGGCGAGCGGTCCATCCTGGGTCTCGACTATGGACAGCCAGTACTTCAATTTAGTGACTGAGACCCTCTATGCTTCCCAGGAGCCCTAAGGATTAACAAAAAAAAAA
>NC_084635.1:4978707-5046207 GCF_033978795.1 Nerophis ophidion
TCTATGTGACGTCAAGGCTTGGTTAGCCCAGAATTTTTTAATAATGAATGAGGGAAAAACGGAAATTTTAGTTTTTGGTCCGGCCCTCACTGACTTGGGACTATTACAAAATGACGTGTGTCCCAAAATCACCAGCCTTGGCGTCACTATAGACAGCCATTTTAAACTAGACAAACAAGTCAATGGCGTTTTAAAATCGTGTTTTTATCACCTTCGTCTTTTAGTAAAGGTTAAACCGTTTTTATCTTTTAACCTTTTTGAAGAAGTGGTGCATGCTTTTATTTCAAGTGGCCTGGACTACTTAATGCACTTTATGCTGGCATTAGCCAAAAATCTCTCTCCCGGTTGCAGTTAGTCCAGAACGCGGCAGCAGGACTTTGAACAGGGGCCAGGAAACACCAGCATAGAACCCCAATTCTTCAGAGTTTGCACTGGCTCCCTGTTCATTTTAGAATGGATTTTAAAACATTGCTGTTTGTTTTTAAATCTTTACATGGACTGGCACCTCAATATATCTCGGACCTCATCCAAATTTACATTCCTGCGCGAGCTCTGAGGTCCGAGAACCAGTTCCAGCTCGTGGTGCCCAAGACCAGACTTAAGACCAGGGGAGACAGGGCCTTAGCTCTGGAACACTCTGCCCCTCCATGTTCAAACTGCTTCCACAGTGGACTCTTTTAAGTCTCGTCTTAAGACCCACTTTTAACACTACGTGGGTTGTATGGTCCTCTGTGTTTTTATACACTTTGATTTCTATTTTACTGTTTTAATTGATTTTACCTTTTAAAATAGTTTTTAATCATATTTGTTTTTATATTGTTTTTATTGGTTTTATTTTTATTCATTTTTTGTTTTATTCAGTCATTGGTGGAGCATAATACTGTTTTTAACATGGCTGTGCAGCACTTTGGAAACTTTATTGTTGTTTAAATGTGCTATATAAAGAAAGTGGATTGGATTGGATATAAGTAGTCTGCTTTAATCGCATAATTACACAGTATTCTGGACATCTATTTTGCTGAATCTTTTACAATTTGTTCAATTAATAATGGAGACGTCAAAGAAGAAAGATGTAGGTGGGAAGCGGTGTATTGCGGCTGCCTTTAGCAACACAAACACAGCCGGTGTTTCCTTGTTTACATTCCCGAAAGATGACGTGACGTTTTACTACGGAACAGAGTGGTAAAGCGAACATGGTTCCCTATTATGTCAACCGGCAGGTTTCGGTGAGAAAATTGTGGTAACAAGTCGGCTCTTATCGTAGACATGAGCGGAGTTTGCGTCGTTCCTTGTGCACCTGTCAAAGAGGCAGCTGCGGACTCTCTTGCCTCTTCCCGACCGGTAAATTGAGAGTTTTGCCTTCCGGCTCAGCTCCTTCTTCACCACAACGGATCGGTACAATGTCCGCATTACTGAAGACGCCGCACCGATCCGCCTGGCGATCTCACGATCCACTCTTCCCCCACTCGTGAACAAGACTCCTAGGTACTTGAACTCCTCCACTTGGGGCAGGGTTTCTTTAATCGCACAATTACACAGTATTCTGGACATCTGTGTTGCTGAATCTTGTACAATTTGTCCAATTAATAATGGAGACGTCAAAGAAGAAAGATGTAGGTGGGAAGCGGTGCATTGCGGCTGCCTTTAGCAACACAAACTCAGCCGGTGTTTCCTTGTTTATATTCCCGAAAGATTACGTGACGCTTTACTATGGAACAGAGCGGTCAAGCGGACATGGTTCCCTAACATGTCAACCGGCAGGTTTTGGTGAGAAAATTGTGGTAATAAGTCGGCTCTTACCGTAGACATGAGCGGAGTTTGCGTCTTTCGTTGTGCACCTGTCAAAGAGGCAGCTGCGGACTCTCTTGCCTCCTCCCGACCGGTAAATTGAGAGCTTTGCCTTCCGGCTCAGCTCCTTCTTCACCACAACGGATCGGTACAATGTCCGCATTACTGAAGATGCCGCACCGATCCGCCTGTCGATCTCACGATCCACTCTTCCCCCACTCGTGAACAAGACCCCTAGGTACTTGAACTCCTCCACTTGGGGCAGGGTCTCTTTAATCGCATAATTACACAGTATTCTGGACATCTGTTTGGCTGAATCTTGTACAATTTGTTCAATTAATAATGGAGACGTCAAAGAAGAAAGATGTAGGTGGGAAGCGGTGCATTGCGGCTGCCTTTAGCAACACAAACACAGCCGGTGTTTCCTTGTTTACATTCCTGAAAGATGACGCGACGCTTTACTATGGAACAGAGCGGTCAAGCGAACATGGTTCCCTAGCATGTCAACCGGCAGGTTTTGGGGAGAAAATTGTGGTAACAAGTCTGCTCTCACTCTCACTATCCTCATCCACGAATCTTTCATCCTTGCTCAAATTAATGGGGAAATCGTCGCTTTCTCGGTCCGAATCGCTTTAGCTGCTGGTGGCCATGGCAGGAACATGCTGAGGCTTTCGTCCAGCATTGGACTGACAACAGCTGATGATGATGATATAATCTCACTAAAACACTAGTAACACAATAAGCAGATAAAGGGTTTTACAGAATTATTCTAGTAAATGTGTCTAATAACATCTGAATCGCTCCCACTACCCTCGTCTTTTTTTTTCCTTTTTTGTAGTCCTTCACTCTCACTTTCCTCATCCACGAATCTTTCATCCTCGCTCAAATTAATGGGGAAATCGTGGCTTTCTCGGTCCGAATCGCTTTAGCTGCTGGTGGCCATGGCAGGAACATGCTGAGGCTTTCGTCCAGCATTGGACTGACAACAACTGATGATGATGATATAATCTCAATAAAACACTAGTAACACAATAAGCAGATAAAGGGTTTTACAGAATTATCCTAGTAAATATGTCTAATAACATCTGAATCGCTCCCACTGCCCTCGTCTTTTTTTTTCTTTTTTGTAGTCCTTCACTCTCACTTTCCTCATCCACGAATCTTTCATCCTTGCTCAAATTAATGGGGAAATCGTCGCTTTCTCGATCCGAATCACTTTAGCTGCTGGTGACCATGGCAGGAACATGCTGAGGCTTTCGTCCAGCAGTGGACTGACAACAACTGATGATGATGATGATACAATCTCACTAAAACACTAGTAACACAATAAGCAGATAAAGGATTTTCCAGAATTATCCTAGTAAATGTGTATAATAACATCTGAATCGCCCCCACAGCCCTCGTCTTTTTTTTTCTTTTTTGTTGTTTTTTTGTAGTCCTTCACTCTCACTATCCTCATCCACGAATCTTTCATCCTCGCTCAAATTAATGGGGGAATCGTCGCTTTCTCGGTCCGAATCGCTTTAGCTGCTGGTGGCCATGGCAGGAACATACTGAGGCTTTCGTCCAGCAGTGGACTGACAACAACTGATGATGATGATATAATCTCAATAAAACACTAGTAACACAATAAGCAGATAAAGGGTTTTCCAGAATTATCCTAGTAAATGTGTCTAATAACATCTGAATCGCTCCCACTGCCCTCGTCTTTTTTTTTCTTTTTTGTAGTCCTTCACTCTCACTTTCCTCATCCACGAATCTTTCATCCTCGCTCAAATTAATGGGGAAATCGTCGCTTTCTCGGTCCGAATCGCTTTAGCTGCTGGTGGCCATGGCAGGAACATGCTGAGGCTTTCGTGCAGCAGTGGACTGACAACAGCTGATGATGATGATATAATCTCAATAAAACACTAGTAACACAATAAGCAGATAAAGGGTTTTACAGAATTATCCTAGTAAATGTGTCTAATAACATCTGAATCGCTCCCGCTGCCCTCGTCTTTTTTTTTCTTTTTTGTAGTCCTTCACTCTCACTATCCTCATCCACGAATCTTTCATCCTCGCTCAAATTAATGGGGGAATCGTCGCTTTCTCGGTCCGAATCGCTTTAGCTGCTGGTGGCCATGGCAGGAACATGCTGAGGCTTTCGTCCAGCAGTGGACTGACAACAACTGATGATGATGATATAATCTCACTAAAACACTAGTAACACAATGAGCAGATAAAGGGTTTTCCAGAATTATCCTAGTAAATGTGTCTAATAACATCTGAATCGCGCCCACTGCCCTCGTCTTTTTTTTTCTTTTTTGTAGTCCTTCACTCTCACTTTCCTCATCCACGAATCTTTCATCCTCGCTCAAATTAATGGGGAAATCGTCGCTTTCTCGGTCCGAATCGCTTTAGCTGCTGGTGGCCATGGCAGGAACATGCTGAGGCTTTCGTGCAGCAGTGGACTGACAACAGCTGATGATGATGATATAATCTCAATAAAACACTAGTAACACAATAAGCAGATAAAGGGTTTTACAGAATTATCCTAGTAAATGTGTCTAATAACATCTGAATCGCTCCCGCTGCCCTCGTCTTTTTTTTTCTTTTTTGTAGTCCTTCACTCTCACTATCCTCATCCGCGAATCTTTCATCCTTGCTCAAATTAATGGGGAAATCGTCGCTTTCTCGGTCCGAATCGCTTTAGCTTCTGGTGGCCATGGCAGGAACATGCTGAGGCTTTCGTCCAGCAGTGGACTGACAACAACTGAAGACGATAATGATATAATCTCAATAAAACTCTAGTAACACAATAAGCAGATAAAGGGTTTTACAGAATTATCCTAGTAAATGTGTCTAATAACATCTGAATCGCTCCCACTGCCCTCGTCTTTTTTTTTTTCTTTTTTGTAGTCCTTCACTCTCACTATCCTCATCCACGAATCTTTCATCCTTGCTCAAATTAATGGGGAAATCGTGGCTTTCTCGGTCCGAATCGCTCTCGCTGCTGGTGGCCATGATTGTAAACAATGTTCAAATGTGAGGAGCTCCATAACCCGTGACGTCACGCTCACATCGTCTGCTACTTCCGGTACAGGCAAGGCTTTTTTATTAGCGACCAAAAGTTGCGAACTTTATCATCGATGTTCTCTACTAAATCTTTTCATCAAAAATATGGCAATATCGTGAAATGATCAAGTATGACACATAGAATGGACCTGCTATCCCCGTTTAAATAAGAACTTCTCATTTCAGTAGGCCTTTAAGGATCCCTTTGTTTGCTCTGTAATTGTATTTTCTTACTTGCATCCTAGACTTGTTTGACCTTTCGCAACTTGTTAGAAATGTTATAGCTGTACTGAAATGCAACATCATTACTTTTACCATTATGTTATTTTGATTAGATTCTCCCATCTGTGTTTAGATTATGAGCCACGGATTTAGTGCTGTGACAGACCATCTGTCAAGCAGTGCATTGATTCAGTTACAAGTTCAATGGCAGCGTCCCTCTTTCGAGCTAATATGCACAGGGAGAGTCACTGAAATTTTCTGTCTTTTCCATCCATCTTCTTCCGCTTATCCGAGGTCGGGTCACGGGGGCAGCAGCCTAAGCAGGGAAGCCCAGACTTCCCTCTCCCCAGCCACTTCGTCTAGCTCTTCCCGGGGGATCCCGAGGCGTTCCCAGGCCAGTTGGGAGACATAGTCTTCCCAACGTGTCCTGGGTCTTCCCCGTGGCCTCCTACCGGTCGGACATGCCCTAAACACCTCCCTAGGGAGGCGTTTGAGTGGCATCCAGACCAGATGCCCGAACCACCTCATCTGGCTCCTCTTCTTGTCCTTTCGATCATAACCCAAAGCTCACGACCATAGGTGAGGATGGGAACGTAGATCGACCGGTAGATTGAGAGCTTTGCCTTCCGGCTCAGCTCCTTCTTCACCACAACGGACCGATACAGCGTCCGCATTACTGAAGACGCCGCACCGATCAGCCTGTCTCGAGTTTTCTGTCTTTTCTAAATTTTAAACACAATAAAGGCCAGAAAAGTTTAGACACACCTTCTTATTCAATGGGTTTTCTTTATTTTCATGACTATTTACATTGTAAATTGTCACTGAAGGCATCAAAACTATGAATGAACTCGTGTGGAGTTATGTACTTAACAAAAGAAAGGTGAAATAACCGAACATGTGTTTTATATTCTAGTTTTTTCGCACCTTAGGGCGGGTCTATTCAGGTCTATTTTCATACAAAAGGTGCACGGTATTATATATATATATATATATATATATATATATATATTTTTTTTTTTTAATTATTATAATTATTATTTGAAACTCAATTTTGCATGTGACTATAAAGTTATATAAGCCTTGCGGTTTGTGCAGCCCTTTGAGACACTAGTGATTTAGGGCTATATAAGTAAACATTGATTGATTGATTGATTGATTTGGGTCCCTCTTAAAAGGTTAATTTGTTCAACCTCGGCCCTCATCTTTGTTCAGTTTAAAATTTTGTCCCACTCTGTATTTGAGTTTGACACCCCCGAGGTAAATGATAACATCTCCACACAGGAGAAGGGGGCAGAGCAGAAAAGAGACGGCAGATCAACTGGTCTAAAAGGGGGGCTCTATTTAAAGGCTAAAATATACAAATTATTATAATTTAATTGAAAAAAATCCATTTGGGATACCCCTATTTAATATGTATATATTTATGAAAAAACTATACTTAGACCTCACCAGGGTGGCCTGGCTTAGGTGCTGACATAAGCTCCGCCTCCTTGTTCTTTTCAGCCATTAATTATAGCACAGACCGGAGCTAATGATCATGTTCCACAGCGTGGTAATGACAGATTTATGACCATGTGGACATACAGAAAGTCATTACCACGACTGTACTACCTCAATGGTGTCCTTGTTTTTCACCGGCAAACACACCCCCACAAGTACAGAGGACGGTTATAGATCTAAAAAACGCGTTTCCATATGAGTTGGGAAATTGTGTCGATGTAAATATAAACAGAATACAATGATTTGCAAATCATTTTCAACCCATATTCAGTTGAATATGCTACAAAGACAACATATTTGATGTTCAAACTGATAAACATTTCTTTGTTGTTGCAAATAATCATTAACTTTAGAATTTGATGCCAGCAACACGTGACAAAGAAGTTGGGAAAGGTGGCAATAAATACTGATAAAGTTGAGGAATGCTCATCAAACACTTATTTGGAACATCCCACAGGTGTGCAGGCTAATTGGGAACAGGTGGGTGCCATGATTGGGTATAAAAGCAGCTTCCCAAAAAAGTATTTCACAAGAAAGGATGGGGCGAGGTACACCCCTTTGTCCACAACTGCGTGAGCAAATAGTCAAACAGTTTAAGAACAACGTTTCTCAAAGTGCAATTGCAAGAAATTTAGGGATTTCAACATCTACGTTCCATGATATCATCAAAAGGTTCAGAGAATCTGGAGAAATCACTCCACATAAGCGGCATGACCGGAAACCAACATTGAATACCGTGACCTTCACTCCCTCAGACGGCACTGTATCAAAAACCGACATCAATCTCTAAAGGATATCACCACATGGGCTCAGGAACACTTCAGAAAACCACTGTCACTAAATACAGTTCGTCGCTACATCTGTAAGTGCAAGTTAAAGCTCTACTATGCAAAGCGAAAGACATTTATCAACAACATCCAGAAACGGCGCCGGCTTCTCTGGGCCCGGGTTCATCTAAGATGGACTGATGAAAAGTTGAAAAGTGTTCTGTGGTCTAACGAGTCCACATTTCAAATTGTTTTTGGAAATATTCGACATAGTTTCATCCGGACCAAAAGGGAAGCGAACCATCCAGACTGTTATCGACGCAAAGTTGAAAAGCCAGCATGTGTGTTGGTATGGGGGTGCATTAGTGCCCAAGGCATGGGTAACTTACACATCTGTGAAGGCACCATTAATGCTGAAAGGTACATACAGGTTTTGGAACAACATATGTTGCCATCTAAGCACCGTCTTTTTCATAAACGCCCCTGCTTATTTCAGCAAGACAATGCCAAGGCACATTCAGCATGTGTTACAACAGCGTGGCTTTGTAAATAAAAGAGTGCAGGTACTTTCCTGGCCCGCCTACAGTCCAGACCTGTCTCCAATCGAAAATATGTGGCGCAATATGAAGCGTAAAATACGACAGCGGAGATCCCGGACTGATGAACGACTGAAGCTCTACATAAAACAAGAATGCTGTGTGAATGTGAATGTTGTCTGTCTGTCTGTGTTGGCCCTGCGATGAGGTGGCGACTTGTCCAGGGTGTACCCCGCCTTCCGCCCGATTGTAGCTGAGATAGGCGCCAGCGCCCCCCGCGACCCCGGAAGGGAATAAGCGGTAGAAAATGGATGGATGGGATGGATAAAACAAGAATGGGAAAAAAAATTCCACTTTCAAAGCTTCAACAATTAGTTTCCTCAGTTCCCAAACGTTTATTGAGTGTTGTTAAAAGAAAAGGTGATGTAACACAGTGGTGAACATGCCCTTTCCCATCTACTTTGGCACGTGTTGCAGCCATGAAATTCAAAGTTAATTATTATTGGTAAAAAAAATCAAGTTTATGAGTTTGAACATCAAATATGTTGTCTTTGTAGCATATTCAACTGAATATGGGTTGAAAAGGATTTGCAAATCATTGTATTCTGTTTATATTTACATCTAACACAATTTCCAACTCATATGGAAATGGGGTTTGTAAATTATTCCTGAAGAACTTGAGAAGTCTTTTTTTCTAAAGTAAGACAGCAGTTGTGTCACAAAGATGATGTGTTCAACCCCACATCAAAAAGTCATCTCCTCCCTAAATACTGCGTAAATCCAGCAGTGAATGAATGAATATTTAAGCTCAGTCAAGCGACGAGGAAAATGTCAGCCAGGACTTCAAAATGTCCCGCTTTGTTCAAGGATTTATTTTGGCCGTCAGACATCACGTCAAGGATTTCGCTTTGCAGCAGTGGTTTTTATGCGCAGCTATATAAAAACGGTTAATGACCCAAAACATTCTGCCAGGCTCTCCTTAATTCGGATAATATTTAACCACCGACAATTAAACCTGCCGACAGCATTTGGCTTTAATTTAACGCTTTGGCGCGGTCCGGACGAGCTCTGGCAGGATCTACTTACCAACACAAGTCAGCAGCAAGTCCTCGACCCATATTCAGTTTGGCCTGGATGAGTTCTTGTGAGAATCCTGCGTGTGACAGAAGCATCAATGAGTGGGGGTTGGTTAATTTACTCGGAACTAGCTGCAGTGTGCAAAAGCAACCACTTTTTCAGACCTATCAGGTCAAAACATCAAGGAAAAACGCCATTTTTTACGCATTTTTCACCTACGCTTTAAGTGAGGGACGAGGCAAAAACTAATCCAGACCCAGATTGAAAAATATTTCATATTATTTTGAATGTACAAAACCCAAAACAACGTTGTGTAAATGGTAAATAAAAACAGAAACCGGTTTAGCTCGGTTGGTAAAGCCGCCGTGCCAGCAACTTGAGGGTTGCAGGTTCGATTCCCGCTTCCGCCATCCTAGTCACTGCCGTTGTGTCCTTGGGCAAGACACTTTACCCACCTGCTCCCAGTGCCACCCACACTGGATTAAAAGACGCACTGCCGATGAACGGGTCGAGTCAAGTCTATTTTCCAATACCGTATTTCCTTGAATTGCCGCTGAGCCGCTAATGAATTTAAAACCTTTTCTCGTTTACCAAAGGCATGCGGTAAATTTAGGCCTGCGCTTAAAAATTTGAGTGTGATGTAAGGATACCATCATGAAAAGCACATTTAATAAAAAAAATTGTTATTATGGTCTTACCTTTACTTATAAATGAAGTCCATGCACAGCTCCTTCTGATCAAAAGCATCGATAACTTGTTTACAGAAGTCTTCCTTATCTTTCTTCAGTTTTTAAAAGTCTCTCTGTCCCGATGGAGATCTTCCTTTATTACCTCCTGCTTCGATTGAAAGTCCAGTTTAGAAAACTGTTTTTGGGGAGGCATAGCTCGGTTGGTAGAGTGGCCGTGCCAGCAACTTGAGGGTTCCGGGTTCGATTCCCGCTTCCGCCATTCTAGTCACTGCCGTTGTGTCCTTGGGCAAGGCACTTTACCCACCTGCTCCCAGTGCCACCCACACTGGTTTAAATGTAACTTAGATATTGGGTTTCACTATGTAAAGCGCTTTGAGTCACTAGAGAAAAGCGCTATATAAATATAATTCACTTCACTTCACTACAAAGATTTGCAAATCATTTTCAACCTGTATTCAATTGAATGGACTGCAAGGACAAGATATTTAACGTTCGAACTGGGAAAACATTATTTTTTTGCAAATATCAGCTCATTTGGAATTCGATGCCTGCAAAATGTTTCAAAAGAGCTGACACAAGTGGCAAAAAAGACCGAGAAAGTTGAGGAATGCTCATCAAACACTTATGCGGAACATCCCACAGGTGAGCAGGCTAATTGGGAGCAGGTGGGTGCCATGATTGGGTGAAGTGAAGTGAATTATATTTATATAGCGCTTTTCTCTAGTGACTCAAAGCGCTTTGCATAGTGAAACCCAATATCTGAGTTACATTTAAACCAGTGTGGGTGGCACTGGGAGCAGGTGGGTAAAGTGTCTTGCCCAAGGACACAACGGCAGTGACTAGGATGGCAGAAGCGGGAATTTCACTTGGCCCTTGAGTCAATATCAAATGAACATTAGAGCCGGCCCACCGCTGCAACACCGCATTCACCGCTAACACTCTTACTTGAAAACCCTCTCGAGTTTCCCGGGAGACTCCCGAAGTTCAGTGCCCCTCCCGAATGTCATCCCGGACAACAATATTTGGGGTGGGCTTTAAAGGCACTGCCTTTGGCGTTCTCTACAACCTGTCTCCACGTCCGCTTTTCCTCCATACAAACAGCGTGCCGGCCCACTCACATAATATATGCGTCTTATACAAACACACAAGTGAATGCAAGGCATACTTGGTCAACAGCCATACAGGTCACACTGAGGGTGGCCGTATAAATAACTTTAACACTGTTACAAATATGCGCCACACTGTGAACCCACACCAAACAAGAATGACACATTTCGGGAGAACATCCGCACCGTAACACAACATAAACACAACAGAACAAATACCCAGAACACCTTGCAGCACTAACTCTTCCGGGACGCTACAATATACACCACCAAACCCCGTCCACCTCAACCCCACCGCCGAAAGAGGCATTCCATTTTTATTTAAATTTGATTTGATATGCCATTGATATTTTTTAATTATTATTATTATTATTTGATTAAGTTATATAAGCCTCACTTGTTCAATATTCAATGCAAAACTTGTTTGGGTCCCTATTAAAAGGTTCATTTGTTCAACCTCGGCCCGCGGCTTTGTTCAGTTTTAAATTTTGGCCCACTCTGTATTTGAGTTTGACACCCCTGCTTCAATTGAATTAAACGTATAATGAGTAGAGATGTCCAATAATGGCTTTTTTTGCCGATATTGATCAACTTTTTATTACCGATTTCGATACCTACCGATATATACAGTCGTGAAATTAACACATTATTATGTCTAATTTTGTTGTGATGCCCCGCTGGATGCATTAAAGGCTTTCCAAAATAAATTAATTCAAGTTATGGGAAAAAAAATGCCAACATGGCACTGCCATGTTTATTATTATCAAAGTCACAAAGTGCATCATATTAACATGTACCAAAACAGCAGCTTGGAATTTGGGACGTAATCTCCCTGAAATAATCCTGATACCCACTACAACTATGGGAAGGACTATACTTTGACTTTTACAAAGTGCATTATTTAAAAAAAAAAAATAATAAACATGCCTCAAAACAACAGCTACAAAAACAATGAAGGCACACAGTTTCAGTCCAGAGTATACTAGAGTAATAAAGTAAACAATAACATAGTCCTCCTTTAGTGCAAGGGTGCCTGACATACTTTATAACAGGAAATTATAAACTAGGCTCAATCTGCCCTGCTCTATCGTATTTGTATGAGTAACAAAAATGTTCTGCAAGCTAGTGGTGAGTGCTTGAAGTAGTCTAGCAGTCAGCCAGAGCTCCTGAAATGCTGCATTGAGACAGGGCACCTCTGTTCACTGCAAGCTGCAAAGTATGCGCCTTTAGGGCAGACTAGCCACACCAAACTCCAACGTAGCTTTTGCCAAACTGCGTGCGTTGTCCCTGACCACAACGTGAGCTTTCGGCTTGGGGTGCTTTTTTGTTGTATTTAGTTTTTTTCTTGGCGGAGTCTTTACGCAACAATTGTGTGGTACTACTTATTCTTTTCTGTGTTTGCTTTTCATACATCTTCCGCTTGTATTTAAGGTGTATCTCCTTGTGATTCTTGAAGAGGTGGAAGATCAAATTGCTCGTATTAAAGGAAGACGTCTTGGTTCCTCCTCTCTCCCTGAGAGAGCATGAGGAGGTTGAGGGGGGCGGGGCTGGGGTGGGAGGTAGCAGGGGGGTGTATATTGGGGCGGCATGGCGTAGTGGGTAGAGCGGCCGTGCCAGAAACCTGAGGGTTGCAGGTTCGCTTCCCACCTATTGACATCCAAGTCGCTGCCGTTGTGTCCTTGGGCAGGACACTTCACCCTTTGCCCCCGGTGCCGCTCACACTGGTGAATGAATGATGAATGAATGATTGGTGGTGGTCGGAGGGGCCGTAGGCGCTAACTGGCAGCCACGCTTCCGTCAGTCTACCCCAGGGCAGCTGTGGCTACAAATGTAGCTTACCACCACCAGGTGTGAATGAATGATGGGTTCCCACTTCTCTGTGAGCGATTTGAGTATCTAACAATAGAAAAGCGCGATATAAATCTAATCCATTATTATTATTATTATTATTATTATTATATTGTAGCGTTCCAGAATAGTTAGTGCTGCAAAGGGTTCTGGGTATTTGTTCTGTCGTGTTTATGTTGTGTTACGGTGTGGATCTTCTGCCGAAATGTTTGTCATTCTTGTTTTGGTGTGGGTTCACAGTGTGGCGCATATTTTTTAACACTGTTGAAGTTGTTTATACGGATACCCTCAGTTTGACCTCTATGGCTGTTGACCAAGTATGCTTGCATTCACTTGTGTGTGTGAAAAGCCGTATATATTATGTAATTGGGTCGGCACCAAAGGCAGTGCCTTAAATCGTCCGTGTAGAGAGCGGCAATTTAAAAAGTCACAAATTTTACTTTTTGAAACCGATACCGATAATTTCCGATATTAAGTGAAGTGGATTATATTTATATAGCGCTTTTCTCAAGTGACTCAAAGCGCTTTACATAGTGACACCCAATATCTAAGTTACATTTAAACCAGTGTGGGTGGCACTGGGAGCAGGTGGGTAAAGTGTCTTGCCGAAGGACACAACAGCAGTAACTATGATGGCACAAGCGGGAATCGAACCTGCAACTCTCAAGTTGCTGGCACGGCCACTCTACCAACCGAGCTATGTGTTTATGTTGTGTTACGGTGTGGATCTTCTCCCGAAATGTTTGTCATTCTTGTTTTAGTGTGGGTTCACAGTGTGGCGCATATTTTTTAACACTGTTAAAGTTGTTTATACGGATACCCTCAGTTTGACCTGTATGGCTGTTGACCAAGTATGCTTGCATTCACTTGTGTGTGTGAAAAGCCGTATCTATTATGTAATTGGGTCGGCACCAAAGGCAGTGCCTTAAATCGTCCGTGTAGAGAGCGGCAATTTAAAAAGTCACAAATTTTACTTTTTGAAACCGATACCGATAATTTCCGATATTAAGTGAAGTGGATTATATTTATATAGCGCTTTTCTCAAGTGACTCAAAGCGCTTTACATGGTGACACCCAATATCTAAGTTACATTTAAACCAGTGTGGGTGGCACTGGGAGCAGGTGGGTAAAGTGTCTTGCCCAAGGACACAACAGCAGTAACTAGGATGGCACAAGGGGGAATCGAACCTGCAACTCTCAAGTTGCTGGCACGGCCACTCTACCAACCGAGCTATGTGTTTATGTTGTGTTACGGTGCGGATCTTCTCCCGAAATGTTTGTCATTCTTGTTTTGGTGTGGGTTCACAGTGTGGCGCATATTTTTTAACACTGTTAAAGTTGTTTATACGGATACCCTCAGTTTGACCTGTATGGCTGTTGACCAAGTATGCTTGCATTCACTTGTGTGTGTGAAAAGCCGTATCTATTATGTAATTGGGTCGGCACCAAAGGCAGTGCCTTAAATCGTCCATGTAGAGAGCGGCAATTTAAAAAGTCACAAATTTTACTTTTTGAAACTGATACCGATAATTTCCGATATTAAGTGAAGTGGATTATATTTATATAGCGCTTTTCTCAAGTGACTCAAAGCGCTTTACATAGTGAAACCCAATATCTAAGTTACATTTAAACCAGTGTGGGTGGCACTGGGAGCAGGTGGGTAAAGTGTCTTGCCCAAGGACACAACAGCAGTAACTAGGATGGCACAAGCGGGAATCGAACCTGTAACTCTCAAGTTGCTGGCAATGCCACTCTACCAACCGAGCTATGTGTTTATGTTGTGTTACGGTGTGGATCTTCTCCCGAAATGTTCGTCATTTTTGTTTTGGTGTGGGTTCACAGTGTGGCGCATATTTTTTAACACTGTTAAAGTTGTTTATACTGATACCCTCAGTTTGACCTGTATGGCTGTTGACCAAGTATGCTTGCATTCACTTGTGTGTGTGAAAAGCCGTAGATATTATATAATTGGGTCGGCACAAAAGGCAGTGCCTTAAAGGTTTATTGGCGCTCTTTACTTCTCTTTACGTCTGTGTAGAGAGCGGCGATTTAAAAAGTCATGAATTTTACTTTTTGAAACGGATACCAATAATTTCCGATATTACATTTTAAAGCATTTATCGGCAGTCCGATATTATCGGACACCTCTAATAATGAGGAAGTGCAGTGTGGCTTAACTACGGCTTCGAACCGGTACCTAAACCGGTACCTGGGCGGTATAGCTCGGTTGGTAGAGTGGCCGTGCCAGCAACTTGAGGGTTGCAGGTTCGATTCCCGCTTCAGCCATTCTAGTCACTGCCGTTGTGTCCTTGGGCAAGACACTTTACCCACCTGCTCCCAGTGCCACCCACACTGGTTTAAATGTAACTTAGATATTGGGTTTCACTATGTAAAGCGCTTTGAGTCACTAGAGAAAAGCGCTATATAAATATAATTCACACATTCACTAACATTCATGTGAGTGCTTTTTGACCAATCATTAAAAAAAAGTTTGCTTGAAACTGGGCTGTCCATACTCTCTCTATGCACGACTCTGAGATAATCAACACTCTACTGCCGGATAGTGCGCCCAGCTCAAAATTTGTCACGTTTCATGTGTCAGGTATGACGTTAAACTACATCCAGGCATGAGATGGGAGGTTGTGTGTGGGATTAGTGAGTCCCAACTAACGTCTATAAAATGCACACAAAGAACCGTTTGCACCTTCTCTTGTGACTAGCGGGCGGTCAGCGCCATAAAGCTGACCAGGTCCCTGGGTAAATGGGGGCGGGGACAACCAACAGGACAGACTAAGTTCAGCAGCCCAGTAAGGCAATTAGTCCAGGAGAAAGATCTCTGATATAAAATACCCCTTCCAACCCGCACCAAGCCAGCATGGAAGGTGTAGGCTAATAACTAGCATGAAAAGTACGCCAATATGGCAGAAACATGCTGAGGCTTTCGTCCAGCAGTGGACTGACAACGGCTGATGATGATGAACTGTCAGGTAAACTGCGTTAAACGGTTGCCAAAGTTTTCTGCACACGCAGACTGTGACAGTTGCCTGCTGTCGTCGTGCGGGTTCCGTGGACCACCCAGGAAGGACGTTGCTTTGAGCAAGTTTGACGCTTTTATTTTTTCAAATAAGCTTTGTCTTCCGGTCGCCTCTCCAGCAATTGAGACAAAAACTCAAATGTTGCGTTCATATCTTTGCGGAGTTTGCATATGTGGTCTAGAAGTTTGCGTGTATAAATGTGCCGTTTTGTACACTCAGGATGATTTTCAGAGCAGCAGCAGCAGCTTCACAGGAGTTTCCGGCGTGATCATGGCGGTTAACCCAAAATAACGTGTGTGGCTGTGATTGGCAGAAGGTTAAACTGTCTCTTATCTGCACACACACACACACACACTTACACACACACACATTATCACAGCACCAAAATTGTTGCTTGCTCGGCAAAGCCACAACAAAGGGAGTTATCAGGCTATTAATCAAAAGCAGAGCAGCGCCCTGGCTGTCACCTGGGTGTTAATGTGTGTGTTCATGTACAACTTCTATCAGAACACACCTCAATGGGTTCAGGGTTCACTATGTTTTTTTATTTCAAGCCTCATCCCTGCTTAGTGTTGCTTGAAATTCCCATTTTCTGTCCATTTGAACCCAGGATTTATTCAGATACAAATGGAGACAATATAATTTGTCAACAAAAAGCCCCACATTAAAGGCCTACTGAAAGCCACTACTAGCGACCACGCAGTCTGATAGTTTATATATCAATGATGAAATATTAACATTGCAACACATGCCAATACGGCCGCTTTAGTTTACTAAATTGCAATTTTAAATTTCGCGCGGAAGTATCCTGCTGAAACGTGGCGGTATGATGACGTCACGCATTGTAGAGAGCATTTGTGTAGAGATCTTTATTCATAATTGAATCACTTGTTTATTTTTCAACAATCCATCCATCCATCCATCTTCTTCCGCTTATCCGAGGTCGGGTCGCGGGGGCAACAGCCTAAGCAGGGAAACCCAGACGTCCCTCTCCCCAGCCACTTTCGTCTAGCTCTTCCCGGGGGATCCCGAGGCGTTCCCAGGCCAGCCGGGAGACATAGTCTTCCCAACGTGTCCTGGGTCTTCCCCGTGGCCTCCTACCGGTTGGACGTGCCCTAAACACCTCCCTAGGGAGGCGTTCGGGTGGCATCCTGACCAGATGCCCGAACCACCTCATCTGGCTCCTCTCCATGTGGAGGAGCAGCGGCTTTACTTTGAGTTCCTCCCGGATGGCAGAGCTTCTCACCCTATCTCTAAGGGAGAGACCCAAACTCATTTGGGCCGCTTGTACCCGTGATCTTATCCTTTCGGTCATGACCCAAAGCTCATGACCATAGGTGAGGATGGGAACGTAGATCGACCGGTAAATTGAGAGCTTTGCCTTCCGGCTCAGCTCCTTTTTCACCACAACGGATCGGTACAACGTCCGCATTACTGAAGACGCCGCACCGATCAATGTCAATCAATCAATGTTTATTTATATAGCCCCAAATCACAAATGTCTCAAAGGACTGCACAAATCATTACGACTACAACATCCTCGGCAGAACCCACAAAAGGGCAAGGAAAACTCACACCCAGTGGGCAGGGAGAATTCACATCCAGTGGGACGCCAGTGACAATGCTGACTATGAGAAACCTTGGAGAGGACCTCAGATGTGGGCAACCCCCCCCCCTCTAGGGGACCGAAAGCAATGGATGTCGAGCGGGTCTAACATGATACTGTGAAAGTTCAATCCATAGTGGCTCCAACACAGCCGCGAGAGTTCAGTTCAAGCGGATCCAAGACAGCAGCGAGAGTCCCGTCCACAGGAAACCATCTCAAGCGGATCAGCAGCGTAGAGATGTCCCCAACCGATACAGGCGAGCGGTCCATCCTGGGTCCCGACGAGCGGTCCATCCTGGGTCTCGACTCTGGACAGCCAGTACTTCATCCATGGTCATCGGACCGGACCTCCTCCACAAGGGAGGGGGGGACATAGAAGAAAAAGAAAAGAAACGGCAGATCAACTGGTCTAAAAAGGGAGTCTCTAAGGGAGAGACCCAAACTCATTTGGGCCGCTTGTACCCGTGATCTTATCCTTTCGGTCATGACCCAAAGCTCATGACCATAGGTGAGGATGGGAACGTAGATCGACCGGTAAATTGAGAACTTTGCCTTCCGGCTCAGCTCCTTCTTCACCACAACGGATCGATACAACGTCCGCATTACTGAAGACGCCGCACCGATCCGCCTGTCGATCTCACGATCCACTCTTCCCTCACTCGTGAACAAGACTCCTAGGTACTTGAACTCCTCCACTTGGGGCAGGGTCTCCTCCCCGACCCGGAGATGGCATTCCACCCTTTTCCGGGCGAGAACCATGGACTCAGACTTGGAGGTGCCGATTCTCATTCCGGTCGCTTCACACTCGGCTGCGAACCAATCCAGTGAGAGCTGAAGATCCCGGTCAGATGAAGCCATCAGGACCACATCATCTGCAAAAAGCAGAGACCTAATCCTGCGGTCACCAAACCAGAACCCCTCAACGCCTTGACTGCGCCTAGAAATTCTGTCCATAAAAGTTGTGAACAGAATGGGTGACAAAGGACAGCCTTGGCGGAGTCCAACCTTCACTGGAAATGTGTTCCACTTACTGCCGGCAGAGGTGGGTAGTAACGCGCTACATTTACTCCGTTACATCTACTTGAGTAACTTTTGGGATAAATTGTACTTCTAAGAGTAGTTTTTATGCAACATACTTTTACTTGAGTATATTTATAGAGAAGAAACGCTACTTTTACTCCGTTCCATTTATCTACAATCAGGTCGCTACTCGCTACTTTTTTTTAATTGATTTGTTAATGCACGCTTTGTTTGTTTTGATTTTGTCAGACACGCATTCAAAGTAGGATCCACACATGCCTGCGTTTCACCAATCAAATGCAGGCACTGGTGACGTTGGACCAATCAAACAGAGCCAGGTGGTCACGTGACCGTCACACGTCGAATCCGACCTAAAAAGTTAAAAAACTTATTGGGGTGTTACCATTTAGTGGTCAATTGTACGGAATATGTACTGTACTGTGCAATCTACTAATAAAAGTTTCAATCAATCAATCAAAAGTGTAAAGGAAAAAAGACACTTTTTATTTCAACCGTACTTCCCGTCAGAAGCCTAAAGACTGATCGCACAGTTCCTGTCTTCACAATAAAAGTGCCGCTCCATCCCGCCTGCGTTAACAAAATAAGAGTCTCCGAAAGCCAGCGCAAAAAAGCTAACAAGCTACGTTTGCCGCCAATGTATTTCTTGTAAAGTGTATAAAAACGAATATGGAAGCTGGACAAATAAGATGCCAAAAACCAACAACTTTCATGTGGTATTAGACGGGAAAGAGGAGCTTTTTTTCTCCTCCATTTGAAAACGTGGACGTCTGATTCCAATCAATGCAAGTCATCAGAATCAGGTAATACACCAACTTATATTCTTGTCTTCATGAAAGATAGGAATCTATATGTTAAACATGCATGTATATTCATTAAAACACCTTCAACATGTGAACAAAAACGGCAAAATAAATAACTATAAATTATACACTGTATATATATATATACATATATATATATATATATATATATATATATATATGATATGTGTGTGTATATATGAGGTAGATCACCTCGACTTGGTCATTTATTAAGTAATTGATTAACGTTAAAAAACTTATTGGGGTGTTACCATTTAGTGGTCAATTGTACGGAATATGTACTGTACTGTGCAATCTAATAATAAAAGTTTCAATCAATCAAAAGCCCGGCGGTAGGCTTGTATTTGGGTTGACTGATCAGGATCTCAGTTCTTCATGAAATAACGTTGACCCTGACTTAAACAAGTTGAAAAACTTATTGGGGTGTTACCATTTAGTGGTCAATTGCACGGAATCTGTACTGTACTGTGCTATCTACTAATACAAGTTTCAATCAATCAATCAATCAATCGATGAATGCCTACTGAGCCTATGGTGCTGTTAAGTTATTGTGGCTCAATTTGCCTTAATTTTTTTATTTTAATGTATTATTATTTAATATATATTATTGTTTTAGTTGCTTAAGAGATATTCCTGGCTCTGAATTTGCTCATTGCTATTTTTATGTTTTTGTGCATTACTTGTTGCCGTAATCATTAAACAAACAGGTTACTCATCAGTTACTCAGTACTTGAGTAGTTTTTTCACAACATACTTTTTACTTTTACTCAAGTAAATATTTGGGTGACTACTCCTTACTTTTACTTGAGTAATACATCTCTAAAGTAACTGTACTCTTACTTGAGTACAATTTCTGGCTACTCTCCCCACCTCTGACCGCCGGCAATGCGGACCAAGTTCTGGCACTGATCGTACAGGGAACGGACCTCCACAACAAGTTTTAGCTATTTTTATATCTTTTTTTTTCCAAATAGTTCAAGAAAGACCACTACAAATGAGCAATATTTTGCATTGTTATACAATTCAATAAATCATAAACTGATGACATAGTGCTGTATTTTACTTCTTTATCTCTGTTTTTCAACCAAAAATGCTGTTGCCGCAGCAGCAAATAGTTTATTCTGTCTTGAGAGTTTGTATTGATATTCTGTATTATATTCTTCCCTTAAATGATCATGTTTACAGCGATAGTTTTATATGTATTTGTTTGTCGTTGTCTGCCAAATACTTCAACATAAACATATACAAACACCTGAAAGTTTTTATATCAGCTAAAACCACCAATCCGTTTCACTGGATTCCGAATAAAACCAAATTCCGTCTTACCCAACAATGTTAATATTTGAGTATTGTTACTTGAAGACTTATTCCTGGTTACAATTACACTGTTAAGAAAGTATTGTCTTAACCTAACCCCGAAACCTGCCAGGGGTTCTTCCCGTCCTACCAGGCGCCCCCGCTTCCAATCTATATGAAAATCACGTCTCGTCCTTGTGAGCTCAATATCGTGAATTGTCTCGTCTTGTGCTCTTTGGTATTTGCTGGTCTCTGGGCTCCAAAAGATTTCCCTTCTGCTAATCAACACTTCTTTCATTGTTTTTCCCCTCACACAACACACGTTTTCCAAGCAAATCCTCACACCTCCGACTCTCAACCAACTAGGCTTGCGCATTCTTATTCTGCACCAGACTGCTGGCTTCCTGTTCATAATGTGTCATGCCTACTGGTTTTACTGTTCTGGTGCAATTGGGTTTTGGCCTGACTTTGGGTCATTGGTCTGCATACACACCGGAATATCGCTGGGCATATATGAAGCTATTTGGACCGCACTGGTAAGAAGTATGTTTGAAGGGTCTAGATGACTCCTTTATACCTAAGAACGGGGACAGTTTTGCCGCTAGTAGTTCTGGTACAATGCCCAAAGTGGACGGAGTCATAAGGCTGACCATGGAATTCTTCAACGTCACCCGAAATCAACCAATCTTGGGCATGTATCATTAAAGTCACATTAAGATGTGACTTAAAGGTTTTACTACTTACGTATAAAATACTACACGGTCTAGCTCCATCCTATCTTGCCGATTGTATTGTACGGTATGTCCCGGCAAGAAATCTGCGTTCAAAAGACTCCGGCTTTTTAGTGATTCCTTGAGCCCAAAAAAAGTCTGCGGGCTATAGAGCATTTTCCGTTCGGGCTCCAGTACTCTGGAATGCCCTCCCGGTAACAGTTCGAGATGCCACCTCAGTAGAAGCATTTAAGTCTCATCTTAAAACTCATCTGTATACTCTAGCCTTTAAATAGACCTCCTTTTTAGACCAGTTGATCTGCCGCTTCTTTTCTTTCTCCTATGTCACCCCCTCCCTTGTGGAGGGGGTCCGGTCCGATGACCATGGATGAAGTACTGGCTGTCCAGAGTCGAGACCCAGGATGGACCGCTCGTCGGGACCCAGGATGGACCGCTCGCCTGTATCGGTTGGGGACATCTCTACGCTGCTGATCCGCTTGAGATGGTTTCCTGTGGACGGGACTCTCACTGCTGTCTTGGAGCCACTATGGATTGAACTTTCACAGTATCATGTTAGACCCGCTCGACATCCATTGCTTTCGGTCCCCTAGAGGGGGGGGGTTGCCCACATCTGAGGTCCTCTCCAAGGTTTCTCATAGTCAGCATTGTCACTGGCGTCCCACTGGATGTGAATTCTCCCTGCCCACTGGGTGTGAGTTTTCCTTGCCCTTTTGTGGGTTCGTCCGAGGATGTTGTAATCGTAATGATTTGTGCAGTCCTTTGAGACATTTGTGATTTGGGGCTATATAAATAAACATTGATTGATGGATGGATGGATGGATGATTGATTGATTGATTCAATCAATCAATCAATCAATCATCCATCCATCCATCCATCCATCATCTTCCGCTTATCCGAGGTCGGGTCGCGGGGGCAACAGCCTAAGCAGGGAAACCCAGACTTCCCTCTCCCCAGCCACTTCGTCTAGCTCTTCCCGGGGGATCCCGAGGCGTTCCCAGGCCAGCCGGGAGACATAGTCTTCCCAACGTGTCCTGGGTCTTCCCCGTGGCCTCCTACCAGCTGGGCGTGCCCTAAACACCTCCCTAGGGAGGCGTTCGGGTGGCATCCTGACCAGATGCCCGAACCACCTCATCTGGCTCCTCTCGATGTGAAGGAGCAGCGGCTTTACTTTGAGTTCCTCCCGGATGACAGAGCTTCTCACCCTATCTCTAAGGGAGAGACCTGGAAACTCATTTGGGCCGCTTGTACCCGTGATCTTATCCTTTCGGTCACGACCCAAAGTTCATGACCATAGGTGAGGATGGGAACGTAGATCGACCGGTAAATTGAGAGCTTTGCCTTCCGGCTCAGCTCCTTCTTCACCACAACGGATCGGCACAACGTCCGCATTACTGAAGACGCCGCACCGATCAATCAATCAATGTTTATTTATATAGCCCTAAATCACAAATGTCTCAAAGGACTGTACAAACCATTACGACTACGACATCCTTGGAAGAACCCACAAAAGGGCAAGAAAACTCACACCCAGTGGTGGGTCGGATCCTTCTGAGATCCGACATCCTGTGATGTGGACATTTAAATTGAATGGGTCGTCCTCAGACGGTTTTGCCTGCAGAGATTCCAATCCTCGTGGACCCCCAAGCATCCGGCCAGTTCTGTAGATCTCTCCAGTCCTGCATTCTTCCTTAGTACATCCTCTTGGTCGGTGGCCATGTGTTGGCTCCAAGAGAACTCTTTGGCTTTGTCACACAGCCTTGGCAGACCCTCATAGAGGTGCTTGTTGGCAACATGCTTGTTCTGGTTGATGTTCAGTATTCTGGCATAGCATCCATCCAGGGACTTCTTCTTTTATACTGCTTCTTTCGTATGAGCGATATCGCTCAGCCACTTCAGGGCTCAGATTATCAAGGTCCAGGTCATTGGGTTGGGGAAAGGTGGGGCATAAGTGGATGATGTGGTGGGCGGTCTGTTCTTCGACTCCGCATGGGCAGGCTGCCGATGGGCGCAGACCGCAGTGGTGCATGTTAGCGTTGAATCGGCCAAAACCCGTCCATATCCAGTTTAGTGTCGACCAGTTCTTGCGAGGAAGGTCAGCGCCCACTTACCATGAATTGATTTACCTGGACCCCGACTTAAACAAGTTGAAAAACTTATTGGGGTGTTACCATTTAGTGGTCAATTGCACGGAATATGTACTGTACTGTGCAGTCTACTAATAAAAGTTTCAATCAATCAATCAAAAGCCCGGCGGTAGGCTTGTATTTGGGTTGACTGATCAGCATCTCCATTCTTCATGAATTGACAAACGTTGACCCCGACTTAAACAAGTTGAAAAACTTATTCGGGTGTTACCATTTAGTGGTCAATTGTACGGAATATGTACTGTACTGTGCAGTCTACTAATAAAAGTTTCAATCAATCAATCAAAAGCCCGGCGGTAGGCTTGTATTTGGGTTGACTGATCAGGATCTCCATTCTTCATGAATTGACAAACGTTGACCCCGACTTAAACAAGTTGAAAAACTTATTCGGGTGTTACCATTTAGTGGTCAATTGTACGGAATATGTACTGTACTGTGCAGTCTACTAATAAAAGTTTCAATCAATCAATCAAAAGCCCGGCGGTAGGCTTGTATTTGGGTTGACTGATCAGCATCTCCATTCTTCATGAATTGATTAACGTTGACGCCGACTTAAACAAGTTGAAAAAGTTATTCGGGTGCTACCATTTAGTGGTCAATTGTACGGAATATGTACTGTACTGTGCAGTCTACTAATAAAAGTTTCAATCAATCAATCAAAAGCCTGGCGGTAGGCTTGTATTTGGGTTGACTGATCAGGATCTTCATTCTTCATGAATTGATTAACGTTGACCCCGACTTAAACAAGTTGAAAAACTTATTCGGGTGCTACTATTTAGTGGTCAATCGTACGGAATATGTACTGTACTGTGCAGTCTACTAATAAAAGATTCAATAAATCAAAAGCCCGGCGGTAGGTTTGTATTTGGGTTGACTGATCAGGATCTCCATTCTTCATGAATTGATTAACGTTGACCCCGACTTAAACAAGTTGAAAAACTTATTGGGGTGTTACCATTTAGTGGTCAATTGTACGGAATGTGTACAGTACTTTGTAGTCTACTAATAAAAGTTTCAATCAATCAATCAAAAGCCCGGCGGTAGGCTTGTATTTGGGTTGACTGATCAGCATCTCCATTCTTCATGAATTGATTAACGTTGATGCCGACTTAAACAAGTTGAAAAACTTATTCGGGTGTTACCATTTAGTGGTCAATTGCACGGAATATGTACTGTACTTTGCAGTCTACTAATAAAAGTTTCAATCAATCAACCAAAAGCCCGGCGGTAGGCTTGTATTTGGGTTGACTGATCAGCATCTCCATTCTTCATGAATTGATTAACGTTGACGCCGACTTAAACAAGTTGAAAAACTTATTCGGGTGTTACCATTTAGTGGTCAATTGCACGGAATATGTACTGAACTGTGCAAACTACTAATAAAAGTTTCAATCAATCAATCAAAAGCCCGGCGGTAGGCTTGTATTTGGGTTGACTGATCAGCATCTCCATTCTTCATGAATTGATTAACGTTGACGCCGACTTAAACAAGTTGAAAAACTTTTTCTGGTGTTACCATTTAGTGGTCAATTGTACAGAATATGTACTGTACTTTGCAGTCTACTAATAAAAGTTTCAATCAATCAATCAAAAGCCCGGCGGTACGCTTGTATTTGGGTTGACTGATCAGCATCTTCATTCTTCATGAATTAACGTTGACCCCGACCTAAACAAGTTGAAAAACTTATTCGGGTTCTACCATTTAGTGGTCAATTGTACGGAATATGTACTGTACTGTGCAATCTACTAATTAAAAGTTTTCAATCAATCAATCAATTCAAGTTTGTTGAATTTGGGTCCACCAAGAGTTGCTGGGTGGCGGGAGAAGTAGGCGGGTAGGGAGGGTAGGCGTTGGCGACCAAGGTTTTGAGAGTCTTCTAAGAGTTTGTGCAGGGGATGGGTTGGATGGACTTTAGACTTTAGAAGGGCGGGCTTCAGGGTCCAGGTTTCATGGCCATATAGGCTGTGAAACCTGGACCCTGACCTTGGACCCCACAGCCATATAGGCTGTGAAACCTGGACCCTGACCTTGGACCCCACAGCCATATAGGCTGTGAAACCTGGACCCTGACCTTGGACCCCACAGCCATATAGGCTGTGAAACCTGGACCCTGACCCTGGACCCCACCGCCATATAGGCTGTGAAACCAGCCATTCAAAGCTCTTAATGCCAGCACCTTCCTCACCTACACTGCAAAAACTAAAATCTAAATAAGATTAAATATCTCAAATGAGGGTGATATTTGTTATGTTCTGTATGATAAGATAACTATTCTCACTATGCAGATTTTATGTTTGGTGTTTTACTTGTTTTAAGGGTTTTGGTCATAAATGATCTCAGTGGGATTTTACAGCTTGTTGCTGATATTTTATGTGGCGCAGTGGGCGAGTGGCCGTGCGCAACCCAAGGGTCCGTGGTTCAGTCCCTCATCTAGTGCCAACCTCGTCACGTCCGTTGTGTCCTGAGCAAGACACTTCACCCTTGCTCCTGATGGGTGCTGGTTAACGCCTTGCATGGCAGCTCCCTCCATCAGTGTGTGAATGGGTAAATGTGGAAGTAGTGTCAAAGCGCTTTGAGTACCTTGAAGGTAGAAAAGCGCTATACAAGTACAACCCATTTATCGTTTATCATTTATTTTGAGTAAAACATGCTTAAAACTGGAATATCAACCGTTGCAAAGCTGTGTCATCAACACTCAAGTATGAAACTATTTTTTTGAAGTGATAATTTCTTACTTCAAGTTGCTAAAAGACAAGTTGTCTTGTATGTTCGCTATTTTATTTAAAGACAAACTTGCAATAAGAAACATATGTTGAATGTACCCTAAGATCTGTTTTAAAATAAAGCCATTTTTTGTGGTCCCTTTTATTTAGAAAAGCATCAAAAATTATCCAAATTCATTTTGGTACCAATACCAGCACCAAAATATTGGCGTCGGGACAACACTAGTCTAATATCACATGATAATAAGTAATAATTAAAGCTGCAAGCAGCGTTGGTCGGGTCCGCCTTTGGCCGCTGCCGCCGTGTCCCGAGTCCCGATCTTAGTCAGACCTACATAGAAGTTTTTGTTTCATCACTCTACGACATTCCTAACAGAATTTACAAGCAGTTTTGTCAGTTGTTTTTCCTAGGGGGAGCTAGAGCACAATTTTCATTTTTGGGGTTTGTTTTTTTATTGGATGGCAATTTTCACCAGTCCTGATATGTGTGTAAAATTTGGTGAGTTTTGAAGCATGTTAAGGGGGTCAAATTACAGATTGGCGTTTCTGGATGTTGTTGATAAATAGCTTTAACTTGCACTTTGAAGCATGTTAAGGGGGTCAAATAAGGGTGCGAAGGTGCGAGGGCGCCTTGGGCTGCTGCCCCCGAGCCCCACGGCAGAGTAAGCCTTGGTGCCACTATTTAATGCATTGTGAAAGTAATGCAGTTGTTGTATTGAAGTGAAAATATCAAGCTTCCTGTGTATTTTTGCCAAAGTATGTTGATTATTCAAATGTAGGTCTAAGTCAGACCTACATAGTGGTTTTTGTTTCATGTCTCTCTGACATTCCTACCGGAAGTTACAAGCAGTTTTGTCTGTGTTTTCTTCCTAGGAGCAGTTTGTCTGTGTTGTATTCCTAGGGGGCGCTAGAGCACAATTTTGAGTTTTGGGGTTTGGTTTTTTTATTAACTCGCAATTGTTGCCAGTCCTGATGTGTGTGCCAAGTTTGGTGAGTTTTGAAGCATTTTAAGGGGGTCAAATTACAGCTCAAAGAGGCAAAAATGACATTTTTTAGGAAACTTTGCGCAGGGGTTTTTTGAAGGCGCGTAAAATCGAAACCAGAGAACTTATCAAAACTTTGTTCGACCACTTTTTTTAAAAAGGTTCAATCTCCCTCCTGTGCGAGTTTGAAGCCGAAACGACAAACGCACTGGGAGGAGTTTCGATTTGAAAATGGTGACAGGTTTTCACAAAACTTTTATTTTGAAGGGGCAATTTTTAACTTCCTGTTGATTTTTGCCGAAGGATGTCAATCATCAAAATGTAGGTCTAAGTGAGACCTACATAGAAGTTTTTGTTTCATGTCTTTCGGACATTCCTACCGGAAGTTACAAGCAGTTTTGTCTGTGTTTTCTTCCTAGAAGCAGTTTTTTCTGTGTTTTATTCAAAAATTTTTCTAGAGCGCACTTTTGAGTTTTATAAAAAAGAAATTCATTAGATCGCGATTTCTGCCAGTCCTGATGTGTCTGCCAAGTTTGGTGAGTTTTGAAGCATTTTAAGGGGGTCAAATTGCAGCTCAAAGAGGCAAAAATTGCATTTTTTGCGAAAATTTTGCTTTGAAAGGGTTTGCAAAATTTCTGTTGATTTTAGGTATAGGAGTGTCTAATGGGGAATCTAGGTCTTAGTCAGACCTACATAGAGGATTTTGTTTCATGTCTCTACGACATTCCTAACGGAAGTTACAAGCAGTTCATTTTTGGTCTTTTCCTAGGGGGCGCTAGAGCGCAATTTCTATTTTTGGGGTTTGGCTGCCTAATATGTTGGGAAGAAATTCCTGACCGACGTGTGTGTCAAATTTGGTGAGTTTTGAAGCATGGTCAGGGGGTCAAAATACAGCGCATAGGCGAGTATGCGTGCGGAAAAAAGAGAGAATAATAAAACGTTACAGATTCAATAGGGTCGGACCCTAATAAACACAATATTGCTTAGTGTCACACAAAGCCTGGTGACAATGATCTCAAACGCTCAAAACTTGTTTCGAATGGATACAATTCAGCCTACCCATAAAGAAACCAACAATATAAACGACCTCTACCATTTCTGTCAAAAAGTGTGCAAACCCATCCCAGAATATACAGTCCACTACTTTGCTGGCCATTAATACCAAACCGTTCTTTTTCTGGTCAATTAACTGAAAATGTGACATTTAAAATACACTGCATACATTTTTTTTCTTCTTTCAGAAACAGATTCTCTATTTCCTATGCAGGTTCTGATTAGCTTCTAAAGGTCACGGGAGGAACCATAGTCTACGGCGTCCTTTCTCTTGGTTTTAGCCTCCCTCGTCAGCCGGGCGGGAGGAGAGTGTTCTCCTGCCTCCAGCAGCGTTTGATCCTCCATCAATCGGGCATTCTGTGGGAAATGTCACAACACGGTGACGAGTACGAGGCGCCACGTTCCAAAAAAGAGAAAAAAAAAGCCCCCTTTTGACCGCTCGCAGTTATCGATGCGCCTTAAATGTTCTAGCAGGCCGCGTTCTTCTGAGTGACAAAGCCCTCAGGCGCAAAGTAGAGAATCAGCTCAAGCAACAAAACCACAGCCGTTCGCATGAGGGCTTCATCCAAATTCTCGCTCTAACCCCTTGGTCTTAAAGGGGAACATTATCACAATTTCAAAAGGGTTAAAAACAATAAAAATCAGTTCCCAGTGGCTTGTTGTATTTTTGGAAGTTTTTTTCAAAATTTTACCGGTCCCCGAATATCCCTAAAAAAAAGCTTTAAAGTGCTTGATTTTCGTTATTTGCGATCCGACTATCCATTTCCCTGTGACGTCATACAGTGCTGCCAATGTAAACAAACAATGGCGAATAGCACAGCAAGATATAGCGACATTAGCTCGGATTCAAACTCGGATTTCAGCGGCTTAAGCGATTCAACGCATGTATTGAAATAGATCGGTTCGCAGCCGAGTGTAAAGCGACCGGAATGAGAATCAGCACCTCCAAGTCCGTGTCCATGGTTCTCGCCCGGAAAAGGGTGCAATGCCGTCTCCGGGTTGGGGAGGAGACCCTGCCCCAAGTGGAGGAGTTCAAGTACCTAGGAGTCTTGTTCACGAGTGAGGGAAGAGTGGATCGTGAGATCGACAGGCGGATCGGTGCGGCGTCTTCAGTAATGCGGACGTTGTACCGATCCGTTGTGGTGAAGAAGGAGCTGAGCCGGAAGGCAAAGCTCTCAATTTACCGGTCGATCTACGTTCCCATCCTCACCTATGGTCATGAGCTTTGGGTCATGACCGAAAGGATAAGATCACGGGTACAAGCGGCCCAAATGAGTTTGGGTCTCTCCCTTAGAGATAGGGTGAGAAGCTCTGCCATCCGGGAGGAACTCAAAGTAAAGCCTCTGCTCCTCCACATGGAGAGGAGCCAGATGAGGTGGTTCGGGCATCTGGTCAGGATGCCACCCGAACGCCTCCCTAGGGAGGTGTTTAGGGCACGTCCAACCGGTAGGAGGCCACGGGGAAGACCCAGGACACGTTGGGAAGACTATGTCTCCCGGCTGGCCTGGGAACGCCTCGGGATCCCCCGGGAAGAGCTAGACCAAGTGGCTGGGGAGAGGGAAGTTTGGGTTTTCCTGCTTAGGCTGTTGCCCCCGCGACCCGACCTCGGATAAGCGGAAGATGATGGATGGATGGATGAAACAGATGGTTGGAGTATGAAAGTATTGAAGAAGAAACTGAAGACATTGAGCGAATAGCTATTGACGCTATTCATAGCCATAGCATGGCCGAATAACTGCGTTAGCATCGCCGGTAAAATGTGCGGACCAAACGATCAGGACTTTCGCATCTCGTGACACTGGAGCAACTTAAATCCTTCGATTGGTAAGTGTTTTTTTTTCGCATTGAACGTGGGTGGAAGTAAACGTAATATAGTTGCAAATGCATCTGCAGGTTATCCATACATCTCTGTGCCATGTCTGCTTTAGCACCGCTGGTAAATAGCATGTTAGCATCGATTAGCTGGCAGTCACGCCACGACCAAATATGTCTGATTAGCACATAAGTCAACATCAACAAAACTCACCGTTGTGATTTCGTTGACTTTATCGTTGCAAATGCATCTGCAGGTTATCCATACATCTCTGTGCCATGTCTGCTTTAGCATCGCCGGTAAAATGTGGAGACACTTTGGTACATTCAATGGGGGTCTGGCGGCAGATTTCTTGCCAGTGGTGCAACTTGAATCCCTCCCTGTTAGTGTTGTTACACCCTCCGACAACACACCGACGAGGCATGATGTCTCCAAAGTTCCAAAAAATAGTCGAAAAAACGGAAAATAACAGAGCTGAGACCCGGTGTTTGTAATGTGTTGAAAATGAAAATGGCGGCTGTGTTACCTCGGCGACGTCACATTCTGACGTCATCGCCTCCAGCGCGATAAACAGAATGGCGTTTAATTCGCCAAAATTCACCCATTTAGAGTTCGGAGATTGGTTAAAAAAATATATGGTCTTTTTTCTGCACCATCAAGGTATATATTGACGCTTACATAGGTCTGCTGATAATGTTCCCCTTTAATAATAATAATAATAATAATGTTCCCCTTTAACCCTTCCCCCTGGCCTTAGAACAGGGGTACCCAAAACGTTTGCCTTCAAGAGCCGAAGTGAAAATATGCCAATGGTCCGCAGGCAAAAACACAGCATTTTTGAAGCGTTAAAACCAGCGTAGTCCAAAGTGTAGCTCGCATTTTAATATTAGCATTAGAGATGTCCGATAATGGCTTGCCGTGGCTCCACCGCGGCAACCTGGTGGAGTTTCATTTTTTAACCTTTTCTGCTGGTGGTGTTCCTCCATATTTTTTTTTTTTTATGAAAAAAAAATGTGCTTTGGCTTAAAAAAAGGTTGAAAAACACTGCATCTTTTCCAAAATAAATCAACTCAAGTTATGGAAAAAAAGAAATGCCAACATGGCATTATTTATTTTTTTAACATGCCTCAAAACAGCAGCTTAGAATTTGGGACATGCTCTCCCTGAGAGAGCATGAGGAAGTTGAGGTGGGCGGGGCTGAAGTGGTGGAGGGGAAAGGGGTAGCTGGGGGCTGTTTAGTTTAGCACCCCGTAAGAGTTAGTGCTGCAAGGGGTTTAGTGTATTTATTCTGTTGTTTCATCTGACCATAGAACTTTCCTCCAGAGCAAGGGTAGGGAACCTGTGGCTCTAGAGCCAGATGTGGCTCTTTTGATGACTGCATCTGGCTCTCGGATAAATCTGAGCTGACGTTGCTTAACACGATAAGTAATGAATAATTCCACTTTAGTGTTAAAAAGAATGTTCAAAATATCAATTATTCTCATGCATTTTTAATCCGTCCATCCGTTTTTCTACCGCACCGGTTCAAGAAGTTGCGTCAATGGTAAGAAGTTATTTATTTATTATTGGTTAGTGTGGGGCTTGTTGCCCTCCTGGGGGTTCTTCAGACCACCAAGCACCGACATGAGAGCCTGTTTCAGGGTTACAATATTGTTTTATTTTTCAATAAATACTCCAGCCTTTAAATAGACTCCCTTTTTAGACCAGTTGATCTGCCGTTTCTTTTCTTTTTCTTCTATGTCCCACTCTCCCTTGTGGAGGGGGTCCGGTCTGATCCGGTGGCCATGTACTGCTCGCCTGTGTATCGGCTGGGGACATCTCTGCGCTGCTGATCCGCCTCCGCTTGGGATGGTTTCCTGCTGGCTCCGCTGTGAATGGGACTCTCGCTGCTGTGTTGGATCCGCTTTGGACTGGACTCTCGCGACTGTGTTGGATCCATTATGGATTGAACTTTCACAGCATCATGTTTGACCCGCTCGACATCCATTGCTTTCCTCCTCTCCAAGGTTCTCATAGTCATCATTGTCACCGACGTCCCACTGGGTGTGAGTTTTCCTTGCCCTTATGTGGGCCTACCGAGGATGTCGTAGTGGTTTGTGCAGCCCTTTGAGACACTAGTGATTTAGGGCTATATAAGTAAACATTGATTGATTGATTGAATAAATATCTCAGTTGTTTTCCAGCAATTGTATTTCCAGCCCCAACCCCGCCTCTCCTCCTGGCTGCTGCTTATAACAGAGCAACAGGTGATTAGATAACAAGGCCCAGGTGGGCACCTGTCGCTGCAGGCCCACAGGCCACGCCCCCTCCACAGTTAGCTTCTGTTTTTACAAAGAAAAAGAGACCTATTATACTCTAGAAATGTTGTTTTTACTTAAAAATGCACGCGTTTAGTTGTGTTCAGTGTTAAAAAAAAAGAATTATATGGCTCTTACGGAAATATATTTCAAAATATTTGGCTTTTGGGCTCTCTCAGCCAAAAAGGTTCCCGACCCCTGCTCCAGAAGGTCTTATCTTTTTCCATGTGATGCCAGATGAAACAGAAATTGAGCTGTTTGGCCACAAAACTGCAAATAATGGATTAATTTCAGTCTAGGAAGACATCCGGACCCGGACTTGCACCAACGTCCACTAGTTAATCCCTGTTTTAGATGTTTTCTCTGCCTGCTTCTTTCTGCTACACAAAATAAGTTGGACCCATCAAATTAATTGCAGATTTTTCTCGTCGTAACAACTTTCCGCCAGAACTTTGTCTGTCTTCAGAAGAACCCTAAACGGACACCAACTGCAGGAAACGGCCTCATTACAAAAATGATACACTGTGAGCATGAAATCTGCTGACCGCTACCTCATGAATATTTAATTACATTTAGCAGCACATTACATAAGTGGCATTTCATATGCACACTTGCACACGGCATGGATGTTGCGGGGAAATGATCGTTGGAGCTGACAAAGATAACATTGCTAATCGGTCCATTGGACTATTTATTCAACAGCTTTTCATTAATGACTGATAATGTCTTCTCATATCTTCATTATAGTATAAACCTCAGCCGCGATCTTAGATAGAAATCATTTAAACGTTACCCAACAAACACAGAAGTACTTCCCTGGAAGAAGAACACACAAGTTTGTCACAACCAGCTGGATTTAGATTAAAATCACATACAAACCCCGTTTCCATATGAGTTGGGAAATTGTGTTGGATGTAAATATAAACAGAATACAATGATTTGGAAATAATTTTCAACCCATATTCAGTTGAATGCACTACAAAGACAACATATTTGATGTTCAAACTGATAAACATTTGGTTTTTGTTCAAATTATTAACTTTAGAATTTGATGCCAGCAACATGAGACAAAGAAGTTGGGAAAAGTGGACAATAAATACTGATAAAGTTGAGGAATGCTCATCAAACACTTATTTGGAAAATCTAACAGGTGTCCAGGCTAATTGGGAACAGGTGGGTGCCATGATTGGGTATAAAAACAGCTTCCCAGTGGTCTTTCTTGAAATATTTGGAAAAAAAGATATAAAAATGTTAGACCCGCTCGACATCCATTGCTTTCGGTCCCCTAGAGGGGGGGGGGGTTGCCCACATCTGAGGTCCTCTCCAAGGTTTCTCATAGTCAGCATTGTCACTGGCGTCCCACTGGATGTGAATTCTCCCTGCCCACTGGGTGTGAGTTTTCCTTGCCCTTTTGTGGGTTCTTCCGAGGATGTTGTAGTCGTAATGATTTGTGCAGTCCTTTGAGACATTTGTGATTTGGGGCTATATAAATAAACATTGATTGATTGATTGAAAATAACTAAAAACTTGTTGAAGAATAAACAAGTGATTCAATTATAAATAAAGATTTCTACACATAGAAGTAATCATCAATTTAAAGTGCCCTCTTTGGGGATTGTAATAGAGATCCATCTGGATTACCTTGGACATTTCTTCACTAAAAAAATAAATCTTTAACATCAATATTTATGGAACATGTCCAAAACAAAATCTAGCTGTCAACACTGAATATTGCATTGTTGTATTTCTTTTCACAGTTTATGAACTTCAAATCATATTTTGTTGAAGTATAATTAAAAAAAATATATTTTTAAAGGATTTTTGAATTGTTGCTATTTTTTCAGAATATTTTAAAAAAATCTCACATACCCCTTGGCATACCTTCAAGTACCCCTAGGGGTACGCGTACCCCCATTTGAGAACCACTGCTCTAAAGTTCAGATCCCGCGTCCCTCTATTTATTCAGGAGTTCCATAGTCAAAATCACTGAGGCCGCCTCTAAAAGGAGTGGTCACATATATTACGCAAAGCAGGTCCAGTACGCACAATATGTGACGGAATGTGCTGGGCCTTGTGATGTCCTCATCTTATCTTCATTGAGGTCCTTGAAGTCCTTGGCTGTTAGGGGGCTAAAACAAAGATAACATCTGCGGCTGAGGCCACACCTCAGACAGCACATTTTGTCCTTGCACAGATAGAAAAGATGCAGTTTGAGCACAATAGCTAATAACTATAGCAACACACTTTAAGCATACTAAAGTTGTGTGATAATATATATATATGATTATTGTAAAAAAAATTGATCCTATTGGTTTTATTTATTTATTATTTATTTACTGTATATTATTTTCTTTTTGGGTTTTTTTGCTTTCTAATAACCTTCAATGCCTTACTTGTATTTTATTCTTTATCTCCACTGATGGTTCTTACTATTTCACAAGTTTTATTTTATTTTTGTTTTGTTCCCAACAATTCTCAGCCGAGCCATCCGCCTCAGGGGTTATCAGTCGTGCTTGTGGTGGCGCTTTTGTGTCAGCGTCCTGGTGGTCATGGTCTGATGACTCCCTGGTGCAGATGGCTCTTGTGATAGTGTTTACTCACATGTCTCCTCTGTACTCAGCCATGCAATCATTTGTCCATATAGTTGCATAAGTGTGTATGTTTTGTGTTTGGTATCTGCATGCGTATGTGATATTGGGGGATATGGGTCACCGGGGTATTGTTTTTCATTTTGTAAAGCACTTTGCGTTGCATTTCTTTTATGTATGAAAAGCGCTTTATAAATAAGATAACTCCCCCATCCACAGTGGAATCTGCATCCATGATCCAAACAAGAAACGCGCAACAAACTGTGTCTAAAACTTTGCAAAAAAACCCAATACAAAACCAGGTTTCTTTTCTGTTACTGTGATTGAAGTCTGGCTTGAACACTTGTGAATCACCTTGTGCTGACATGGTTAAGGATGTTCATTAGGACTAATGTGAAAGTCACATTGCAGTTGATAATTCGGATCAACCCAAGCGTAACCGACAGTGGCACGGCACTTTATTTTAACACGGTATCAATTAGATTACTCCCTTCGAATCCTATGTAACCTGCCCTGCTCCGCTGTTTTTTCACCATATTTGTCACATCTCAGATTTAGTTTAAAATATCCATATGTGGGATTTGTTATCTTTGTTTGTTGAGCTTTTTGTCCTATTTCTGCTTTGCTGTTCCTCTAAAGCAGGGGTGTCAAACTCAAAGAGTGGGCCAAAATTTGAAACTGAACAAAAGCCGCGGGCCAAAGTTGAACAAGTTAACATTTTAATTTTAATTTTAATTTTAATTTTCCTTGGTTACTCATCTTCTCCACCTGTCTCTGGTGGACAAAACGCCCGCTCACCTGCTTCCCGAGCACTAATCAGAGGCAGTATTTAAGCTCGTCTTTGCCAGTCAGTCGCCCTGTGCTGACTTGTTTCATGCCTTGCCATAGTTTTGTGTTTCATGCCATGCCAAGTAAGTTTTGTTTGATTTATGTTCATAGTCTGTTTATGCGTTAGCTTTGTTCTTTAGCCCAAGTTGTGCCTCCGCTGTGAGCAATTTTTGTTTGTATATTTTTTTTTTTGTTAAAATTAAATCATGTTTTTACCTAAATGCCATTTTATTTAATGGGGACCCAAACAAGTTTTGCATTAAACATTGAACAAGCAAGGCTTATATACAGTAACTTAATAGTGACATGCAAAATCGAGTTTCAAATAATAGTAATAATAATTAAAAAATATCAATGGCATATCAAATAAAATTTAAATACACATTTAATGCCTCTTTTCTATTTGCAGCCTTCTGAGGTAAATATCAAAATATATTGTAGCGTCCCGAAAGAGTTAGTGCTGCAATGGGTTCTGGGTATTTGTTATGTTGTGTTTATGTTATGTTGCAGTGCAGATGTTCTCCCGAAATGTGTTTGTCATTCTTGTTTGGTGTGGGTTCACAGTGTGGCGCATATTTATAACAGTGTTAAAGTTGTTCATACGGCCACCTTCAGTGTGACCTGTATGGCTGTTGACCAAGTATGCATTGCATTCACTTATCTGTGTGTAATAGCCGCATATATTATGCGAGTGAGCCTGCACGCTGTTTGTATGGAGGAAATGCGGACGTGACGACAGGTTGTAGAGCAGGGGTCGGGAACCTTTTTGGCTGAGAGAGCCATGAAAGCCAAATATTTCAAAATGTATTTCCGTGAGAGCCATATCGTATTTTTTAACACTGAATACAACTAAATGCGTGCATTTTTAAGTAAGACCAACGTTTTTAGAGTATAAGAAGTCTCTTATTCGTTTTAATAACATTGTTATTCTGAAGCTAACCAATAATAAATCAAATGTCATGTCTGTTGATCATGTTTTTGTTTGGCCATGTGCTGTTTGTCCTTTGGAGTCTTTAAGTTCCTGTTTTTTTTCCACTCCCTTGTCTGGTTTCCTTGGTTACTCATCTTCTCCACCTGTCTCTGGTGGACAAAATGCCCGCTCACCTGCTTCCCGAGCACTAATCAGAGGCAGTATTTAAGCTCGTCTTTGCCAGTCAGTCGCCCTGTGCTGACTTGTTTCATGCCTTGCCATAGTTTTGTGCTTCATGCCATGCCAAATAAGTTTTGTTTGATTTATGTTCTTAGTCTTTTTATGCGTTAGCTTTGTTCTTTAGTCCAAGTTGTGCCTCGGCTATGAGCAATTTTTGTTTGTATATTTTTTTTTAGTTAAAATTAAATCATGTTTTTACCTAAATGCCATGTCCCGAGTAGTCTGTCTGCCTTCCTGGGGGAACGACCCCGCAGCAAGCTGCAACCCCCCCCCCATCATGACATAAAATACTTCTTACCATTAATGCGACATCTTGAACAGGTGCGGTAGAAAATGGATGGTTGGATTTAAAATGCATGAAAATGTTTTATAATTTAAACGTTATTTTTGAAACTGTGATTACCAGACGACTTATTCATTATCGTGTTAAGCAATGTCAGCTAAGATTTATCCGAGAGCCATAGGTTCCCTACCCCTGGTTTAAGCATTAGACACATTTTTACCTGCACTCTGCCTCCCGCTGTTTCCCCACATCTACAAAGCAATTAGCTACCGACTGCCACCTACTGATACGGAAGAGTATTACACGGTTACTCGGCATAGCTCGGTTGGTAGAGTGGCCGTGCTAGCAACCTGAGGGTTCCAGGTTCGATTCTCGCTTCCGCCATCCTAGTCACTGCCGGTGTGTCCTTGGGCAAGACACTTTTACCCACCTGCTCCCAGTGCCACCCACACTGGTTTAAATGGAACTTAGATATTGGGTGTCACTATGTAAAGCGCTTTGAGTCACTAGAGAAAAGCGCTATATAAATATAATTATCTGAGAGCCAAAGAGCCATAGGTTCCCTAGCCCTGCTCTATATTGTATGTCTGTGTTTGGAAGGGTTGTACTGAAAACAAATAGTTTTGTATATTTTCTTAAGTGCAATGACAGTAAAGTTTCAATCCATTCGACAGAAGTGAGAACACACTTTTGAAAGATAGCAGCACGCAACACAATCAGAGAGCAAGAAACTGTTGGCGCGTCATGTTTTCATCGGGAAAGAACCCGGCCGCTTTTAGCAGAAGCCACAAGATGAAGGAGCGAGGGGAGTCCGGTGATCAATATTGTGGATGAGCCTGGCAGAGGAGATATTTCAAGAGAAAAGAGCACATTCCGCCTGAGAGGAGGTGTTTAATCCTCCTGAGGTCCACCATCAAAGAGACAATTCATTTTATCAAAGGCACAAAATTTAATTTGGAGGGCGACCTGGTCATCTGGACGGTGACACAAGTGATCGCAGAATCTTAAAAAGGAAAATGGCCTAAAAAGATATATGCAGTATGACCTTTTGACCTCTGTTGCCTATCTTGGTTCATGAAAATCATATGAGAGATTTACGATCTACAAGAAACTGTCAAGGCTTCACGGTGGCAGAGGGGTTAGTGCGTCTGCCTCACAATACGAAGGTCATGCAGTCCTGGGTTCAAATCCGGGCTCGGGATCTTTCTGTGTGGAGTTTGCATGTTCTCCCCGTGACTGCGTGGGTTCCCTCCGGGTACTCCGGCTTCCTCCCACTTCCAAAGACATGCACCTGGGGATAGGTTGATTGGCAACACTAAATTGGCCCTAGTGTGTGAATGTGAGTGTGAATGTTGTCTATCTGTGTTGGCCCTGCGATGAGGTGGCGACTTGTCCAGGGTGTACCCAGCCTTCCGCCCGATTGTAGCTGAGATAGGCGCCAGCGCCCCCCCGCGACCCCGAAAGGGAATAAGCGGTAGGAAATGGATGGATGGATGGATGGAAGAAACTGTCAATTCAGAGCTTGTGAAAGTGGATTCCTGGTTCAAATGCAATAAGCTCTCACTTAATGTAAATAAAACACATTTTATTCTATTTCGTTCCAATAAAAAGCAGACAAATACTGAGCACTGCCATAATCAACATCAATGGGCAGGAAATACAAAGAGTATACTCCACAAAATTCCTGGGGGTCATCATTGACGAATACCTCAATTTCAAATGTCACATTAGCCATCTGTTAAACAAATGATCCAAATATGTTTCACCTTCGTCATTATCTTCCTCTTTATGCTCTACTTACCTTGTATAAAACTCGGAAATGCTGATTATCGGTCCTGCTAGACACCGACCTCTATTTAATAATACAACTCTAACATTTGACAACCAAACAATTAAACAAGGCGACCTGGTAAAGAATCTGGGTATTATCTTCGACCCAACTCTCTCCTTTGAGTCACACATTAAAAGCGTTACTAAAACGGCCTTCTTTCATCTCCGTAATATCGCTAAAATTCGCTCCATTCTGTCCACTAAAGACGCTGAGATCATTATCCATGCGTTTGTTACGTCTCGCCTCGATTACTGTAACGTATTATTTTGGGGTCTCCCCATGTCTAGCATTAAAAGATTACAGTTGGTACAAAATGCGGCTGCTAGACTTTTGACAAGAACAAGAAAGCTTGATCACATTACGACTGTACTGTATATACCTTTATATACATATATACATACATATATACCTATACTGTATATACCTTTATATACATATATACATACATATATACCTATACTGTATATACCTTTATATACATACATATATACCTATACTGGCTCACCTGCACTGGCTTCCTGTGCACTTAAGATGTGACTTTAAGGTTTTACTACTTACGTATAAAATACTACACGGTCTAGCTCCATCCTATCTTGCCGATTGTATTGTACCATATGTCCCGGCAAGAAATCTGCCTTCAAAGGACTCCGGCTTATTAGTGATTCCCAAAGCCCCAAAAAAGTCTGCGGGCTATAGAGCGTTTTCATTTCGGGCTCCAGTACTCTGGAATGCCCTCCCGGTAACAGTTCGAGATGCCACCTCAGTAGAAGCATTTAAGTCTCACCTTAAAACTCATTTGTATACTCTAGCCTTTAAATAGACTCCCTTTTTAGACCAGTTGATCTGCCGTTTCTTTTCTTTTTCTTCTATGTCCCACTCTCCTCTGTGGAGGGGGTCCGGTCCGATCCGGTGGCCATGTACTGCTCGCCTGTGTATCGGCTGGGGACATCTCTGCGCTGCTGACCCGCCTCCGCTTGGGATGGTTTCCTGCTGGCTCCGCTGTGAACGGGACTCTCGCTGCTGTGTTGGATCCGCTTTGGACTGGACTCTCGCGACTGTGTTGGATCCATTATGGATTGAACTTTCACAGTATCATGTTAGACCCGCTCGACATCCATTGCTTTCCTCCTCTCCAAGGTTCTCATAGTCATCATTGTCACCGACGTCCCACAGGGTGTGAATTTTCCTTGCCCTTATGTGGGCCTACCGAGGATGTCGTAGTGGTTTGTGCAGTCCTTTGAGACACTAGTGATTTAGATTTAGGGCTATATAAGTAAACATTGATTGATTGATTGATTGATTGATTGATTGATTGATTGATTGATAAACACAATTCATTTATTAGGCACTTTTCACACACAAGGTGATTTTCAGTCTAAGTCCAGGTAAATAATGTGTAGATACAGTCGGCCCTCGAAACTACGCACCTAAAAACTTTTTTGAAAGCAAATTAAATGTAACGCGCTACATTTACTCCGTTACATCTACTTGAGTAACTTTTGGGATCAATTGTACTTCTAAGAGTAGTTTTAATGCAACATACTTTTACTTTTACTTGAGTATATTTATAGAGAAGAAACGCTGTACTCCGCTCCATTTATCTACATTCAGGTCGCTACTGATTTTTATCGATCTATTAATGCACGCTTTGTTTTTTTTTGGTTTGTCAGACAGACCTTCAAAGTACAATCTATCACATGCCTGCGTTTCACCAATCAAATGCAGTCACTGGTGAGGTTTGACTGCGTTTCACCAATCAAACAGAGCCAGGCGGTCACATGATTAACTGCACACTTTTTGTTTTTTTTATTAACATTTATTTCTAAATTTCAACATTTACAAACAGTTGAAAATAATAGTCAAAGTAAGTACAAAACAGTATAAAAACCATACAAAACAGCGCCAGGGGGTTGTAAATTCAAAGTAACTAAAATACAATGCAATATATATATATATTTATAAAATAAACAATCTCAGTAAATAACTTAAATTTGGAACACAGCATCATCGTTTTCACAGCTTTTTGGTTGTTAGAGGTATCATGTTTTAATGTAGGGCTCTCAATATTTTTTTAAGGCACAAAAAACAAGTCAGGTATTGAGAAACTTACATTTATGAATATAAAACTTAGCCAATAGTATAAAGAGGTTGCAAAGGTAAAATTCATTTTCAATTTTTTTTTTTCAATACAGTGTAAAACCAAATATATATTTTAGAATTTATATTATTGTTTTAGTTGCTTAAGAGATATTCCTGGCTCTGAATTTGTACATTGCTGTTTTTATGTTTTTGTGCAGTACTCATACTTGCCAACCTTGAGACCTTCGATTTCAGGGGTTGGGGGGCGTGGTCCGGGGTGGAGCGGAGGCGTGGTTGGGGGTGTGGGTGGGGCGGGCCGTCGTTAAGAGGGGAGGAGTATATTTACATCCACAATTCACGAACTCGAGTATTTCATACATATTTCATATATATATATACATATATATATATATATATATATATATATATATATATATATATATATATATATATATATATGAAGGTTACTCAAATAGTGAAAGGTAAGTGTTGTTTTTTTTTTTAGTAACCAGAAAGTACAGTTAGTAGAACTGTGTTTATATTACTGTGTATTTCATTGGTGCCGTCTGAAATCCAACTATTTATATATATATATATATATATATATATATGAAATACTTGACTTTCAGTGAATTATTGCTGTATATATTTATTTTATTACATATATAAATAAAATAAATAGTTGTATTTCAGACGGCACTTATCAAATACACAGTAATAAAAACACAGTTGTTCTACTAACTGTACTGTGCTTGCTGGTTACTAAAAAAAACAAAACAACAACAACACTTACCTTTCACTATTCCAGTAACCTTTGTTCTGCCATTAGCGTACTGGCGAGAGTCACTTGCCGTCAGGTGCGCAACACCACATAAATTGCTGTCCAATCAAAAAGCAACCCCATAACGCTATCGCCAACATTCACCAGGAGATGGCGGCAGACAACACAGAATCACTCGATTACAGACGCCGTCGCCATGGCTGTAACTTCCTCGTTCTTCTGCTTCGTCTCCTTGTGCGTGCATTTTTTTATTCAAATACGTAGATGTTGTAACGTGATTGGGCAGGCAAGCTGTTTATATAGTGGTCCGCGTGGAGCTGGATGGGGCGTGTCCTCCAGCTCCGCTGAATTTCGGGAGATTTTCGGGAGAAAATTTCTTCCGGGAGGTTTTCGGTAGAGGCGCTGAATTTCGGGAGTCGGCAAGTATGGCATTACTTGTTGCCGTCGTCACAACATACTTTTTACTTTTACTCAAGCAAATATTTGGGTGACTACTCCTCACTTTTACTCGAGTAATACATCTCTAAAGTTGGTAGAGTGGCCGTACCAGCAACTTGAGGGTTGCAGGTTCGATTCCCGCTTCCGCCATCCTAGTCATTGCCGTTGTGTCCTTGGGCGAGGCACTTTACCCACCTGCTCCCAGTGCCACCCACACTGGTATGAATGTAACTTAGATATTGGGTTTCACTATGTAAAGCGCTTTGAGTCACTAGAGAAAAAGCGCTATATAAATATAATTCACAATTGAGTACAATTTCTACCCACCTCTGTACAGTGCCCCCCCCACCCAGACACATTTTATCGTCTCAATGTGGCGCCCCGAGTCAAAATAGTGTCTTCATGACTTTGCCATCACCTTCTCCCACGATAAGTACGTCGCCAGCCTGCTAATAAATACACAACTTCATCCCGGTGTTCCGTGTGACGAGCGTGATATTTGCCTCTTCTGCACAACAGGAGCACATCTGACAGCCGCCCGCTGCACCCCTGCGCCATTACCCCCCCCCCCCCCTCCCCATTGCTCTGCCTCTCTTCAGTGGCTCTATAAGATATTTATAAGCATTTTGATAGTTTCCCTCCACTCTCTATCATCCGAGGTGAACGCTGTCATGTTACATTAGTCCAAGAACCCTGTCGCCGTGCTCCCTGCCATGCACCGAAGGTTCCGGCACACCGGCACGCTTCTGTTTAGACTCCTATAGAGCCTGTTGTGAATTATTAATGGCATTAAAGCAGCGAGCACATCCTCCTGGGCCCGAGCCCTCCTTCCTTGATGCGGAATAGAAACGGGAGAAACTGATTCTCACCGACTTGTGATGCATTTGGTTTCAAAATGACATTAGCTTTAAAAAGATGGGAATGAATGGAGTGCATTTAGCTACGGAAAATTGCTTACTTTGATGGATGTTATCAATGTGTCGTCTCCTTGGGGACGCATGAAGGATTGTAGCATCCAGAGGATGCACTCAGTGGGTCCGGATTAGTTTTTGCCGCATCACTCACCGACAATTAGTCGATGTCTGGTCACCAACGCCAGGTCGCCCGTAAGGACCAGATGAGTCGCCCGCTGGCCTGTTCTAAAAATAGCTCAAATAGCAGCACTTACCAGTGAGCTGCCTCTATTTTTTTGAATTGTATTTATTTACTAGCAAGCTGGTCTGGCTTTTAATTCTAAGAGAGACAAAACTCAAATAGAATCCTATCTTGCCGATTGTATTGTACCATATGTCCCGGCAAGAAATCTGCGTTCAAAAGACTCCGGCTTATTAGTGATTCCCAAAGCCCAAAAAAAGTCTGCGGGCTATAGAGCGTTTTCCGTTCGGGCTCCAGTACTCTGGAATGCCCTCCCGGTAACAGTTCGAGATGCTACCTCAGTAGAAGCATTTAAGTCTCACCTTAAAACTCATTTGTATACACTAGCCTTTAAATAGACTCCCTTTTTAGACCAGTTGATCTGCCGTTTCTTTTCTTTTTCTTCTATGTCCCACTCTCCCTTGTGGAGGGGGTCCGGTCCGAACCGGTGGCCATGTACTGCTTGCCTGTGTATCGGCTGGGGACATCTCTGCGCTGCTGATCCGCCTCCGCTTGGGATGGTTTCCTGCTGGCTCCGCTGTGAACAGGACTCTCGCTGCTGTGGTGGATCCGCTTTGGACTGGACTATGGCGACTGTGTTGGATCCATTATGGATTGAACTTTCACAGTATCATGTTAGACCCGCTCGACATCCATTGCTTTCCTCCTCTCCAAGGTTCTCATAGTCATCATTGTCACCGATGTCCCACTGGGTGTGAGTTTTCCTTGCCCTTATGTGGGCCTACCGAGGATGTCGTAGTGGTTTGTGCAGCCCTTTGAGACACTAGTGATTTAGGGCTATATAAGTAAACATTGATTGATTGATTGAATTGGAAAATCCAAGAAAATATTTTAAAAACTTGGTTTTCACTTGTTTAAATACATTCATTTATTATTTTACTTTGCTTCCTATAACTTTCAGAAAGACAATTTTAGAGAAAAAATACAACCTTAAAAATGATT
Source organism: Nerophis ophidion (assembly GCF_033978795.1). Taxonomy (NCBI): domain Eukaryota; kingdom Metazoa; phylum Chordata; class Actinopteri; order Syngnathiformes; family Syngnathidae; genus Nerophis; species Nerophis ophidion. The sequence goes on from NC_084635.1 coordinate 5,022,918, forward strand.
TTAGGATTTTTAAACACATATATCTTTTAAATTCCTTCCTCTTCTTTCCTGACAATTTAAATCAATTTATTATTTTTTTTTGTAAAGAATAATAAATAAATTTTATTTTAATTCTTCATTTTAACTTCCGTTTTTTCGACGAAAAATAATTGTGAAATATTTTTTCAAACTTATGATTGAAATTCAAAAAAAATATTCTGGCAAATTTAGAAAATCTGTATACATTTTTTAAAATACTTTTGAATTTATTTTTAATTTTTTGTTCTGGAAAATCTTGAAGAAATAATGATTTGTCTTTGTTAGAAATATAGCTTGGTCCAATTTGTTATATATTCTAACAAAATGCAAAATTTTAACATATTTTAAACATGTCATCAAAATTCTAAAATTAATCTTAATCAGGAAAAATTACTAATGATGGTCCATAAAAAATTTTTTTTAATTTTCAAAAATAATCGAATTAGCTAGTTTTTCTCTTCATTTTTGTCGGTTGAATTTTGATTTTTAAAGAGTCGAAATTGAAGATAAAGTGTGTTTCAAAATTTTATTTTCATTTTTTTTCGTGTTTTCTCCATTCAATTAAGTGTTTTTTTCATCATTTATTCTCTACAAAAAACCTTCCGTAAAAAGGAAAAAAATGTACGACGGAATGACAGACAGAAATACCCATTTTTAAAATATATAGTTTTATTTATCAAAGGTAAATTGAGCAAATTGGCTATTTCTGGCAATTTATTTGAGTGTGTATCAAACTGGTAGCCCTTCGCATTAATCAGTACCCAAGAAGTAGTTCTTGGTTTCAAAAATGTTGCTGACCCCTGGTCAATGTGAAGACCTGGTAAGTCAGAAAAAGAAAGCGCTGATGCAGTATTATCTTCTCACAGATGCTACCTTGTGGCGGTTTGAGAGCACTGCAGCTTGTCCTTGAAAAATGAACCAACCCAGTTTCCTTAATGCTTCAGTCACCCGCAGGATTCTCACAAGAATGGGGCAACATTTTTTTCCTCTCCCAATATACATCCAGTAGGCTTCTAGGCTATATATCCAATACCAACAACATATCACATCTTAATATCGCTAAATACCTGCAGGATTCTCACAAGAATGAGTAAACATTTGTTTCTCACCCACTATACCTGTACATGCAGTAGACTCCTAGGCTTTATATCCAATACCAACAACATACTGCATCTTAATATCGCTAAATACCTGCAGGATTCTCACAAGAATGAAGAAACATGTTTTTCTCACCCACTATACCTGTACATGCAGTAAGTTCCTAGGCTATATATCCAATACCAACAACATACTGCATCTTAATATTGCTAAATACCTGCAGGATTCTCACAAGAATGAAGAAACATGTTTTTCTCACCCACTATACCAGTACATGCAGTAGACTCCTAGGCTATATATCCAATACCAACAACATATTGCATCTTAATATCGCTAAATACCTGCAGGATTCTCACAAGAATGAGGGGAAAAAAATTCTCACCCACTATACCTGTACATGCAGTAGACTCCTAGGCTTTATATCCAATACCAACAACTCATTGCGTCTTAATATCGCTAAATACCTGCAGGATTCTCACAAGAATGAGTAAACATTTTTTTCTCACCCACTTTACCTGTACATGCAGTAGACTCCTAGGCTTTATATCCAATACAACAACATACTGCATCTTAATATCGCTAAATACCTGCAGGATTCTCACAAGAATGAGAAAAAAAAATTCTCACCCACTTTACCTGTACATGCAGTAGACTCCTAGTTTTAAGTCTTGTCTTAAGACCCACTTTTATTCTTTGGCTTTTAACACTACGTGAGTTGTGTGGTCCTCTGTTCTCTGTTGTCCTCTGTGTTTTTTATACACTTTGATTTCTATTTTACTGTTTTAATTGATTTTACCCTTTAAAATAGTTTTTAATCATATTTGTTTTCATATTGTTTTTATTGGTTTTATATTTATTTATTTTTTGTTTTTATTCAGTCATTGGTGGAGCATAATATATATATATATATATATATATATATATATATATATATATATATATATATATATATATATATATATATACTTTTTTAATTTTATTTTATTTTTTATTTTTTTTACAATTGTTTTTAACATGGCTGTGCAGCACTTTGGAAACGTTATTGTTGTTTAAATGTGCTATATAAATAAAGTGGATTGGATTGGATTAGGCTATATATCCAATACCAACAACATACTGCATTTTAATATCGCTAAATGCAGGATTCTCACAAGAATGAGGAAACCTTTTTTTTTGTCAGTTGCAATGTAGAGTGGCGCTTTCATACATTTTCAGCAGACCGCATTGCAAAATGATTGACCCCCCCTCCCTCCCCCCTCCTTCCTATTTTAAGGCTCTCCAAGACTATTTGCAGTGTGCTCAAACTACCACCAGGCAGCATCTTTTAGCAGATAATACTGTATCATCTTTCTCTTTCGGACTTACTAGTGCTTTCTTCACTCATGCTTAAATTGAAGGACATATACAACCTTAGCGACTATATTTGTGTGGAACATAGTCTAACATCTGCACAAAGTTAACATCAGCTATTGAATGTTTGTCCCCCATAAGTCAAGTCCAACCAGGGCTCTGGACCTCCTTTTCTAAGTGTGCTTAAAAGATGCCACACTTAAGTGCTATTATCCCGTGTGTCACACTGGACAAATATACTGTGCTTAATGTGTTAAGTAGACCCAGGCACAGTGAACCTGACCTCGTGTGAATCCCCCCCCCGAAAGTCCACTCAAGATTACTCACACATACACACTGTTTTAAACACATACATCAACTTCATACCATCCATCCATTTTCTACCACTTATTCCCTTTCGGGGTCGCGGGGGGCGCTGGCGCCTATCTCAGGTACAATCGGGCGGAAGGCAGGGTACACCCTGGACAAGTCGCCACCTCATCGCAGGGCCAACACAGATAGACAGACAACATTCACACACTAGGACCAATTTAGTGTTGCCAATCAACCTATCCCCAGGTGCATGTCTTTGGACCGTACTTATAAAAAAAAATATAATCCATTGCAGCAACCGACGCTTCCCGTTCGACTTGAAAGTGAAACGGGCGAAAATGCCCAAGGATGGGTCTGCCAATATGTGGCATCGTGTTCAAAAAGACTTGAGTCTGCATCAACAAAGTATTGAGCAAAGGCTGTGAATAGCTGCTATTTGTCCAATTATGTGTTTTTAATAAAGTTGCTAAATTTTAGTGTCATTATGAGTTTTTGTCTATGGACTTTTGAGGACAAAAATGAATTTATTCCAAGGCTGCAGCATAAAAAATGTGTAAAAAGGCATGATTAATATGCAGGTAAGGGCATGTAAACACTGCGTCGTCGGATGTGTTTTTGTTTTTTTTTACAAGCGGAATATACAAAACCCAAAACCTGTGAAGTTGGCACGTTGTGTAAATCATGAATAAAAATAAAATACAATGATTTGCAAATCCTTTTCAACTTATAATCAATTGAATGGACTGCAAAGACAAGATATTTAACGTTCAAAGTGGAAAACGTTATGTTTTGCAAATATTAGCTCATTTAGAATTTGATACCTGCAACATGTTTTGGAAAAGCTGGCGCAAGTGGCAAAAAAGACTGAGGGAGTTGAGGAACATGCCCACAGGTGAACAGGCTAATTGGGAACAGGATTGGGTATAAAAGCAGCTTCCATGAAATGCTCAGTCGTTCACAAACAAGTAGGGGCGGGGTCACCACTTTATGAACAAATGCATAAGCAAATTGTCGAACAGTTTAAGAACATTTCTCAATGAGCTATTGCAAGGAACTTAGGGATTGCACCATCTACGGTCCGTAATATCGTCAAAAGGTTCAGAGAATCTGGTGAAATCACTGCACGTAAGCGACGATAATACAGACTGCATCAAAAGCGACATCGGTGTGTAAAGGATATCACCACATGGGCTCAGAAACACACTTCAGAAAATCCCTGTCGGTGAATACAGTTTGTGGCTACATCAGTAAGTGCACGTTAAAACTGTACTATGCAAAACGAAAGCCATTCATCAACAACACCCAGAAACCCCGCCGGCTTCACTGGGCCTGAGCACATCCAAGATCGACTGACGCAAAGTGGAAAAGTGTTCTGTAGTCTGACGAGTCAACATTTCTAATTGTTTTTAGGAAGCTGTGGACGTTGTGTCCTACGGAACAAAGAGGAAAAGAACCATCTGGATTGTTATAGGCGCAAAGTTGAAAAGCCAGCATGTGTGATGGTATGGGGGTGTATTAGTGCCCAAAACATGGGTAACTTACACATCTGTGAAGGCACCATTAATGATGAAAGGTACATACAGGTTTTGGAGCAACATATGTTGTCATCCAAGCAACGTTATCATGGACGCCCCTGCTTATTTCAGCAAGACAATGCCAAGCCACGTGTTACAACAGCGTGGCTTCATAGTAAAAAAGTGCGGCTACTTTCCTGGCCTGCCTGTAGTCCCATTGAAAGTATGAAGCCTAAAATTCCGCAACGGAAGCTGCGGACTGTTGAACAACTTAAGCTGTACGTCAAGCAAGAATGGGGAAGAATTCCACCTGAAAAGCTACAAAAATTGGTCTCCTCAGTTCCCAAACATTTACTGAGTGTTATTAAAAGGAAAGGTCATGTAACACAGTGGTAAAATGCCCCTGTGCCATTTTTATTTTTTATTTTTTGCAAAGTGTTGCTCCAAGTTAATGATCATTTGAAAAAAAAAAAAAAGTTTCTAAGTTTTAACATTAAATATCTTCTCTTTGCAGTCTATTCAATTGAAAAGGATTTGCAAATCATTGTATTCTGTTTCTGTTTACAAATTAAACAAGGTGCCAACTTCACTGGTTTTGGGTTTTGTAGGTCAATCCCCATTACCTGCCTTGTTAACCCCCTTCCTGCAGTTTTTCCACTCTTTACATGACTTTATCGTTGGAAATGTATCTGCTTTGAGTGTCGCAGGATATCCAGACATCTCTATCGTAGCATCGCTATCGTCTGTAGCGATGCTACGACAGAACAGAACAAACGAGGGACTTTCGCATCTTTTGACCACTGGTGCAACTTGAATCTGTCGATTGGTATGTGTTTGTTTGGCATTAAATGTGGGTGGAGGGAAGGGCTGGATGCAAATATAGCTACAAATGAGGCATAATGATGCAATATGTACACACGGCTAGCCTAAATAGCATGTTAGCATCGATTAGCTTGCAGTCATGCCGTGCGCAAATATATCTGATTAGCAGATAAGTCAATAACAGCAACAAAACTCACCTTTGTGATTTCGCTGACTTTATCGTTGGAAATGCAATCGTCTTTGAGTGTCGCAGGATATCCACACATTCTTGACATCTCTATCGTAGCATCGCTATCGTTTGTAGCGATGCTACGACAGAACAGAACAAACGAGGGACTTTGGCATCTTTTGACCACTGGTGTACTTGAATCCGTCGATTGGTATGTGTTTGTTTGGCATTAAAAGTGGGTGGAGGGAAAGGCTGGATGCAAATATAGCTACAGATGAGGCATAATGATGCAATATGTACACACAGCTAGCCTAAATAGCATGTTAGCATTGATTAGCTTGCAGTCAGGCCGTGCGCAAATATGTCTGATTAGCACATAAGTCAATAACATCTACAAAACTCACCTTTGTGATTTCACTGACTTTATCGTTGGAAATGCATCTGTTTTGAGTGTCGCAGGATATCCACACATTCTTGCCATCTCTAACGTAGCATCGCTATCGTTTGTAGCGATGCTACGACAGAACAGAACAAACGAGGGACTTTCACATCTTTTGACCACTGGTGCAACTTGAACCTGTCGATTGGTATGTGTTTGTTTGGCATTAAATGTGGGTGGAGGGAAAGGCTGGATGCAAATATAGCTACAAATGAGGCATAATGATGCAATATGTACATACAGCTAGCCTAAATAGCATGTTAGCATCGATTAGCTTGCAGTCAGGCCGTGCGCAAATATGTCTGATTAGCACATAAGTCAATAACATCAACAAAACTAGCCTTTGTGATTTCGCTGACTTTATCGTTGGAAATATATCTGCTTTGAGTGTCGCAGGATATCCACACATCTCTGTCGTAGCATCGCTATCATCTGTAGCGATGCAAGACAGAACAGTACAAACGAGGGACTTTCGCATCTTTTGACACTGGTGCAACTTGTATCTGTCGATATGTATGTGTTTGTTTGGCATTAAATGTGGGTGGAGGGAAAGGCTGGATGAAAATATAGCTACAAATGAGGCATAACGATGCAATATGTACACACAGCTAGCCTAAATAGCATGTTAGCATCGATTAGCTTGCAGTCATGCCGTGCGCAAATATGTCTGATTAGCACATAAGTCAATAACATCAACAAAACTCGCCTTTGTGATTTCGCTGACTTTATCGTTGGAAATGCATCTGCTTTGAGTGTCGCAGGATATCCACACATTCTTGACATCTCTATCGTAGCATCGCTATCGTTTGTAGCGATGCTACGACAGAACAGAACAAACGAGGGACTTTCACATCTTTTGACCACTGGTGCAACTTGAATCTGTCGATTGGTATGTGTTTGTTTGGCATTAAATGTGGGTGGAGGGAAAGGCTGGATGAAAATATAGCTACAAATGAGGCATAACGATGCAATATGTACACACAGCTAGCCTAAATAGCATGTTAGCATCGATTAGCTTGCAGTCATGCCGTGCGCAAATATGTCTGATTAGCACATAAGTCAATAACATCAACAAAACTCGCCTTTGTGATTTCGCTGACTTTATCGTTGGAAATGCATCTGCTTTGAGTGTCGCAGGATATCCACACATTCTTGACATCTCTATCGTAGCATCGCTATCGTTTGTAGCGATGCTACGACAGAACAGAACAAACGAGGGACTTTCACATCTTTTGACCACTGGTGCAACTTGAATCTGTCGATTGGTATGTGTTTGTTTGGCATTAAATGTGGGTGGAGGGAAAGGCTGGATGCAAATATAGCTACAGATGAGGCATAATGATGCAATATGTACATACAGCTAGAGTAAATAGCATGGATTAGCATGCCGTGACCATTGATATGTCTGATTAGCACGTAAATCAACTTGAATCCGTCCCTGTTGGTGTTGTTAGACCCTCCGACAACACACCGACGAGGCATAATGTCTGCAAGGAACGGAAAACAGTCGAAGAAACGGAAAATAACAGAGCTGATTTGACTTGGTGTGTGTAATGTGTTTGAGAAAACGGCGGATTGCTTCCTGTTGTGACGTCAAGGGTGAAAGGTCATCGCTCCAGCAGCGAACAATTGAAAGGCGTTTCAATCGCCAAATTCACCCATTTAGAGTTCAATCAATCAATCAATCAATGTTTATTTATATAGCCCCAAATCACAAATGTCTCAAAGGACTGCACAAATCATTACGACTACAACATCCTCGGAAGAACCCACAAAAGGGCAAGGAAAACTCACACCCAGTGGGCAGGGAGAATTCACATCCAGTGGGACGCCAGTGACAATGCTGACTATGAGAAACCTTGGAGAGGACCTCAGATGTGGGCAACCCCCCTTATCTAGGGGACCGAAAGCAATGGATGTGGAGCGGGTCCAACATGATACTGTGAAAGTTCAATCCATAGTGGCTCCAAGACAGCAGTGAGAGTCCCGTCCACAGGAAACCATCTCAAGCGGATCAGCAGCGTAGAGATGTCCCCAACCGATACAGGCGAGCGGTCCATCCTGGGTCCCGACGAGCGGTCCATCCTGGGTCTCGACTCTGGACAGTCAGTACTTCATCCATGGTCATCGGACCGGACCCCCTCCACAAGGGAGGGGGGGACATAGGAGAAAGAAAAGAAGCGGCAGATCAACTGGTCTAAAAAGGAGGTCTATTTAAAGGCTAGAGTATACAGATGAGTTTTAAGATGAGACTTAAATGCTTAAAAGAGTTCGGAAATCGGTTAAAAAAACACATGGTCTTTTTTTTTGCACCATCAAGGTATATATTGACGCTTACATAGGTCTGGTATTAATGTTCCCCTTTAAATGATGTCGGACTGCTGGCCATTGAAAGTACAATCATCATCTAAATGAGGGTCCTGAGACCCTTTCAATGACGTTTTTGATCATGCATGTATTGTTCAACACAGAATCCGTCACACAAAGAAGTCACTGTCGCATCTCTAAAGTTGCCCTGTTTAAAACATGCACCCGCACACAGAAAATGGCTTTTGCCACCGAGTATAGGAGATGAACGGTGAAGTGCTGGCAGTAAATGAGGTGATTTCCGTGATGAAATAGAGCGATAAAAAAAGGCGCGGGAGAAAGTGCATTCCCTGGATTTCCCGCTTTGCAGCTCTGTCCTGCTCTGCTGGTGCCAGCATCCATCCTCACATCCCAGTGATGGAGGACACACACACGCAGACACTAGATGAAGTGGAAACTCGAATCATTTGGAGTAAATCACGTCCATGTTCCGCGTTGATATCTGTCTCTGAACAGCACACCTCCAGCAGGTCACCTTGGGGGGGAAAAAACAAGCATTGTGTATGTTGGCCTCTAACTGACCTAACTAAGGCTTTTAGAGGTCATCGGTCAAAATGGCGCTAACTTTTTTTTTTTTTTACACTGTGGACATGGTGTACCCTGCCTTCCGCCCGATTGTAGCTGAGATAGGCGCCAGCGCCCCCCCCGACCCCGAAAGGGAATAAGCGGTAGAAAATGGATGGATGGATGGATGTGGACATGTGAATTTATGTATCGGTCTTGGCCAAGTAATGATCGAAAAACCACATTTGACCCAAACAGGCTGATTTATTAGTTTAATCCAGGGGTATCCAAAGCATGGCCGGCTCTACGCAGGGGCAAGAGGGGGCAGAGCCCCCTTAAATAAAATGTCTTGCCCCTTCAAATCAAAATTTGAGAAAGCAAATTTGAATAAGTGAAGTGAATTATATTTATATAGCGCTTTTTCTCTAGTGACTCAAAGCGCCTTACATAGTGAAACCCGATATCTAAGTTACATTCAAACCAGTGTGGGTGGCACTGGGAGCAGGTGGGTAAAAGTGTCTTGCCCGAGGACACAACGGCAGTGACTAGGATGGCGGAAGCGGGAATCGAACCTGCAACCCTCGAGTTGCTGGCACGGCCGCTCTACCAACCGAGCTAAACCGCCCCAATAAACTCACAAAATGACTACATTACAAGTTGACAAAATGATCTGCACTAGCGGAAAAATCCGCCGAAAAAGGGACACACACGATATAGTAGTGTCGGCTTCCCTCTCATCCCTCCCTCCGCTGTGCGTGTATTCAACATTCCACAGGCTGCGCAGCAGACACACACCCCTCAGCCCTCAGTAAACATCCAATCACTGTTGCAGTATGAAAGTAAAAGAAAAGGAAAAGTTGTCTACATTTCTGATATACTTGTTAGGATGGGTGTATTTGTGTAGTCTTATCTGTCATAAACACGTTTATCGTCGCGGACTTTCGGTGCTACGGAGTTCCTTTTTTTTTTTTTTTTACAACTTGACGAGAGCAGTGACAGCGGAAGCTCTGAGCAGCAGTGGTTTAGAAGGCAGAGAGCCTCCACTGTCCCTGTAACAAGCTACAAGTCAGTTATGATGCTGTTAATGAGGGTAAAAATGAAACATAAGGCAGTCCTCCTCTGCTGTCCTCTGTTCAGAGCGGAGTCCCTAGCAACGGCCCGTTTTACTTAGCAACAGTCTGGCAATCGACTGTTTAATTTAGTTCGGTCCTGCTAGACACCGACCTCTATTTAATAATACAACTTTAACATTTGACAACCAAACAATTAAACAAGGCGACACGGTAAATAATCTGGGTATTATCTTCGACCCAACTCTCTCCTTTGAGGCACACATTAAAAGCGTTACTAAAACGGCCTTCTTTCATCTCCGTAATATCGCTAAAATTCGCTCCATTCTGTCCACTAAAGACGCTGAGATCATTATCCATGCGTTTGTTACGTCTCGCCTCGACTACTGTAACGTATTATTTTCGGGTCTCCCCATGTCTAGCATTAAAAGATTACAGTTGGTACAAAATGCGGCTGCTAGACTTTTGACAAGAACAAGAAAGTTTGATCACATTACGCTTGTACTGTATATACCTTTATATACATATATACATACATATAAACCTATACTGTATATACCTTTATATACATATATACATACATATATACCTATACTGGCTCACCAGCACTGGCTTCCTGTGCACTTAAGATGTGACTTTAAGGTTTTACTACTTACGTATAAAATACTACACGGTCTAGCTCCATCCTATCTTGCCGATTGTATTGTACCATATGTCCCGGCAAGAAATCTGCCTTCAAAAGACTCCGGCTTATTAGTGATTCCCAAAGCCCAAAAAAAGTCTGCGGGCTATAGAGCGTTTTCCGTTCGGGCTCCAGTACTCTGGAATGCCCTCCTGGTAAAAGTTCAAGATGCCACCTCAGTAGAAGCATTTAAGTCTCACCTTAAAACTCATCTGTATACTATAGCCTTTAAATAGACTCCCTTTTTAGACCAGTTGATCTGCCGTTTCTTTTCTTTTTCTTCTATGTCCCACTCTCCCGTGTGGAGGGGGTCCGGTCCGATCCGGTGGCCATGTACTGCTTGCCTGTGTATCGGCTGGGGACATCTCTGCGCTGCTGATCCGCCTCCGCTTGGGATGGTTTCCTGCTGGCTCCGCTGTGAACGGGACTCTCGCTGCTGTTAGATCCGCTTTGGACTGGACTCTCGCGACTGTGTTGGATCCATTATGGATTGAACTTTCACAGTATCATGTTAGACCCGCTCGACATCCATTGCTTTCCTCCTCTCCAAGGTTCTCATAGTCCTCATTGTCACCGACGTCCCACTGGGTGTGAGTTTTCCTTGCCCTTATGTGGGCCTACCGAGGATGTCGTAGTGGTTTGTGTTGTGGTTTGTGCAGCCCTTTGAGACACTAATGATTTAGGGCTATATGAGTAAACATTGATTGATTGATTGATTTATTAGTTTAATCCAGGGGTATCCAAAGTGTGGCCTGCAGCTAATTGTTTACCGGCCTGCCACACATTCTGGAAATGCTATTGCAAAAATAAAAAAGGAACATTAAAAATATTAGAATGAGGTGAAATTTATCGAGAAAAAGTTGCAATGTTGACACAAAGCTGCCATGCAGGCTGTTTTTTTTTTTCTTTTGTCTTTCTTTGTTTTTGATTTTTTTTTTGCCATTGCTCAAGAAAAGAAGACAAAAAATCCATGTTATCATGAATTATTTTCAAAGCTCCTTTTAGTTCAAATATTTCATTTTAAAACGTTTTATGTGGTAAATATTGCATATATTGTGCAGTTGCAATATAAAAATCTAGTTTTTTTGGACAAAAGAGCATAAAACAAAAAAAAATAATATTTTAAACGTAAAATTGACGGATATATCTGAAGTTGATCTCATAACTTAAGTGTTGAAAGTTAAAAAAAAGCCCTAATAAAAATGTATTACTTTCTGAGTGCGGCACCTTTTGGATCCCTAATATATTTAGTAGTATTTTATTAATCTTTTCATTGTGATTACTCAAAAATAATAAAGAATTAAAATCAATGTTGTCCTGCATTACTGATCTTTTAGGACTCTAATTACTAATTAATGTATATTTCAGTTTTACTATGAAAAACAAAGTTGTTTTTGACAGAAATGCCATAAAACCTTTTTTTTTAAGTTGATATAGAGATTTACTGTAAACGTTAAATAAAAAATAATAATACAAATTTGACTTATTTTTAACATTTTATTCACTGAGACCCTTTATGGTCCCCGGGACCCCTAAAGGTAAAATACATTTTAAAAATACAGGTGGCGACTTGTCCAGGGTGTACACCGCCTTCCGCCCGATTGTAGCTGAGATAGGCGCCAGCGCCCCCCGCGTCCCCAAAAGGGAAAAAGCTGTAGAAAAATGGATGGATATATTTTGTTATGGTTTGAAAATGAAGAATATGAAAATGGCCCCCGCATGCTTTAATTTTTCCGTGTGCGGCCCTCAGTGGAAAAAGTTTGGACACCCCTGGTTTAATCCAAGGATTTAGGGCCACGGATGTCAAAGTCATTTTAGAATCGGGGGCCACATGAAGAAAAATATTCTCCCAAGTGGACCTGGACTGGTAAAATAACAATAACTTAAAAATAAACAACATCAGATTGTTTTCTTTGTTTAAAAATTGTACACGCGCAATCTGAAAATGTACAAATCATAATGTTGTTGTTTTTTTTACATTTACATGTAGTAGTTAATAAATTATTTGTAGTTATTTTCTGAAAAAAATGATGTGATAATGCTCATCCGTCAACTCATTGGTGTTTATTTTCAATCAAGATAAAAAAAATGATATCTGTGTTGGCCCTGCGATGAGGTAGCGACTTGTCCAGGATGTACCCCACCTTCCGCCCGATTGTAGTTGAGATAGGCGCCAGCGCCCACGGCAAGCCCGAAAGGGAATAAGCGGTAGAAAATGGATGGATGGATATCAAAATCAAATGAGTGAATTGAAGTGAATTGCATTTATATAGCGCTTTTCTCTCGTGACTCAAAGCGATTAAGAATCAGAATTAGAATTACTTTATTAATCCCCGAAGGGTAATTACAATTTTCATCATCATTCTTTATTTACATATTGAAACCCATGATCTAAGTTACATTTAAACCACTGTGTGGGAAGTGTCTTGCCCAAGGACACAACAGCAGTGACTAGGATGGCAGAAGCGGGGATCGAACCCAGAACCCTCAAGTTGCTGGCACGGCCGCTATAGCACCCGAAATATGCCGCCCCAGGATGTTATTTATGCAGTTTGATCATTTCCCTCGACTGATGTACTAACATCATGTACAAACCTTGTTTCCATATGAGTTGGGAAATTGTGTTAGATGTAAATATAAACAGAATACAATGATTTGCAAATCCTTTTCAACCCATATTCAGTTGAATATGCTACAAAGACAACATATTTGATGTTCAAACTCATAAACTTGTTTTTTTTTTTTGCACATAATACTTAACTTAGAATTTCATGGCTGCAACATGTGCCAAAGTAGTTGGGAAAGGGCATGTTCACCACTGTGTTACATCACCTTTTCTTTTAACAACACTCAATAAACGTTTGGGAACTGAGGAAAGTAATTGTTGAAGCTTTGAAAGTGGAATTCTTTCCCATTCTTGCTTGATGAACAGCTTAAGTTGTTCAACAGTCCGGGGTCTTGTTGTCGTATTTTACGCTTCATAATGCGCCACACATTTTCAATGGGAGACAGGTCTGGACTGCAGGCGGGCCAAGAAAGTACCCGCACTCTTTTATTTACAAAGCCATGCTGAATGTGGCTCGGCATTGTCTTGCTGAAATAAGCAGGGGCGTCCATTAAAAAGATGGCGCTTAGATGGCAGAATATGTTGTTCCAAGACCTGTATGCACCTTTCAGCATTAATTGTGCCTTCACAGATGTGTAAGTTACCCATGCCTAGGGCACTAATACACCCCCATACCATCACAGATGCTGGCTTTTGGACTTTGCGTCGATAACAGTCTGGATGATTCGCTTCCCCTTAGGTCCGGATGACACAATGTCGAATATTTCCAAAAACAATTTGAAATGTGGACTCGTCAGACCACAGAACACTCTTCCACTTTGCATCAGTCCATCTTAGATGATCTCGGGCCCAGAAAAGCCGGCGGCGTTTCTGGATGTTGTTGACAAATGTCTTTCGCTTTGCATAGTAGAGCTTTAACTTGCGCTTACAGATGTAGCGACGAACTGTATTTAGTGACAGTGGTTTTCTGAAGTGTTCCTGAGCCCATGTGGTGATATCCTTTAGAGATTGATGTCGGTTTTTGATACAGTGCCGTCTAAGGGATCGAAGGTCACGGTCATTCAATGCCGCTTATGTGGAGTGATTTCTCCAGATTCACTGAACCTTTTGATGATATTATGAACCGTAGTTGTTGAAATCCCTAAATTTCTTGCAATTGCACTTTGAGAAATGTTGTTTTCTCGGGCCCAGCGAAGCCGGCGGCGTTTCTGGATGTTGTTGACAAATGTCTTTCGCTTTGCATAGTAGAGCTTTAACTTGCACTTACAGATGTAGCGACGAACTGTATTTAGTGACAGTGGTTTTCTGAAGTGTTCCTGAGCCCATGTGGTGATATCCTTTAGAGATTGATGTCGGTTTTTGATACCGTGCCGTCTAAGGGATCGAAGGTCACGGTCATTCAATGCCACTTATGTGGAGTGATTTCTCCAGATTCACTGAACCTTTTGATGATATTATGAACCGTAGTTGTTGAAATCCCTAAATTTCTTGCAATTGTGAAGTGAAGTGAATTATATTTATATAGCGCTTTTCTCTAGTGACTCAAAGCGCTTTACATAGTGAAACCCAATATCTAAGTTACATTTAAAGCAGTGTGGGTGGCACTGGGAGCAGCTGGGTAAAGTGTCTTGCCCAAGGACACAACGGCAGTGACTAGGATGGCGGGTGCGGGAATCGAACATGCAACCCTCAAGTTGCTGGAACGGCCACTCCACCAACCGAGCTATACCGCCCCTTGCACTTTGAGAAATGTTGTTCTCTCGGGCCCAGAGAAGCCGGCAGCGTTTCTGGATGTTGTTGATAAATGGGTACACTCCGGCTTCCTCCCACCTCCAAAGACATGCACCTGGGGATAGGTTGATTGGCAACACTAAATTTGGCCTTAGTGTGTGAATGTGAGTGTGAATGTTGTCTCTCTATCTGCGGTGAGGTGGCGACTTGTCCAGGGTGTACACCGCCTTCCGCCCCAATGCAGCTGAGTTAGGCTCCAGCGACCCCAAAAGGGAGAAGCGGTAGATAATGGATGGATAGGTACTTACTAGTGAGTTGAAACCTCGAAATTTCTGTTGTTTTGGTATAAATGACACGACTCCCTGAACCTTTTTCAACTTTCAGCCGAACGTAAGAGTTGTCACGTCCTGTCATTAATCTCTGTCTGCCCCCCCCTGAACACTCTGCCCTTGTGGAGGTTACACACATAACCACACACACACGGCTGCTCCGTCATGAAAAAAAGATGAGGAAAAAAACGGCTGACCTGCCGGGCGGCCCGGTGCACTCCCCTCGTGTCGCCCTGTACTGCCCAGAGTCCCCCGCCTCCCCTCGGGAACTGCAGAGGTTCAGTGCCCGGGCCCCGGGGACGGATGACAAGAAAAGGACTTTTATCTGAGGAAACAAAGGCAGTAAGGCAGTGCAACTGTTCCATGCGGATCACACTATTTTGATAGTGCGGGCCGGGGTCTAAAAATATGACTAAAAACATAAAAAAACTAAAAAGTGGTACAAAAGAGTAAACAGCTGATACAGTGGGGCAAAAAAGTATTTAGTCAGGCACCGATTGTGCAAGTTCTCCCACTTAAAATGATGACAGAGGTCTGTCATTTTCATCATAGGTACACTTCAACTGTGAGAGACAGAATGTGAAAAAAAATCCAGGAATTTTAAAGAATTTATTTGTAAATGATGGTGGAAAATAAGTATTTGGTCAAGCATTCAAAGCTCTCACTGATGGAAGGAGGTTTTGGCTCAAAATCTCACGATACATGGCCCCATTCATTCTTTCCTTAACACGGATCAATCGTCCTGTCCCCTTAGCAGAAAAACAGCCCCAAAGCATGATGTTTCCACCCCCATGCTTCACAGTAGGTATGGTGTTCTTGGGATGCAATTCAGTATTCTTTTTCCTCCAAACACGACGAGTTGAGTTTATACCAAAATGGATACATGGATGATACAGCAGAGGATTGGGAAGATGTCATGTGGTCAGATGAAACCAAAATATAACTTTTTGGTGTTTTCTAACATGTACTTAATTATTTCAGTCATTATTAACATAATAAGATGAAGAATATCTTATTTTCAATAAGTTTGAAAGTGTTTCTCATAATACTTCTTCTTTGTACTTTGTAAGCACTATTAATTTAAACATCCTCTTAAAATGGCTCATATCAGTACTTAATCCATTCCATAATTTAATTCCACATACTGATATGCTAAAAGTTTTAAGTGTTGTACGGGCATACAAATGTTTTAAGTTAGATTTTCCTCTAAGGTTATATTTCTCCTCTTTAGTTGAGAAGAATTGTTGTACATTCTTTGGTATCAGGTTATAATTGACTTTGTACATCAATTTAGCTGTTTGCAATTTTATCAAGTCATCGAGCTTTAATATTTTTGACTCAATAAATAAAGGGTTTGTATGTTCTCTATATCCAACATCAATCAATCAATCAATCAATGTTTATTTATATAGCCCCAAATCACAAATGTCTCAAAGGACTGCACAAATCATTACGACTACAACATCCTCGGAAGAACCCACAAAAGGGCAAGGAAAACTCACACCCAGTGGGCAGGGAGAATTCACATCCAGTGGGACGCCAGTGACAATGCTGACTATGAGAAACCTTGGAGAGGACCTCAGATGTGGGCAACCCCCCCTCTAGGGGACCGAAAGCAATGGATGTTGAGCGGGTCTAACATGATACTGTGAAAGTTCAATCCATAGTGGCTCCAACACAGCCGCGAGAGTTCAGTTCAAGCGGATCCAAGACAGCAGCGAGAGTCCCGTCCACAGGAAACCATCTCAAGCGGAAGCGGATCAGCAGCGTAGAGATGTCCCCAAACGATACAGGCGAGCGGTCCATCCTGGGTCTCGACTCTGGACAGCCAGTACTTCATCCATGGTCATCGGACCGGACCCCCTCCGCAAGGGAGGGGGGGACATAGGGGAAAGAAAAGAAGCGGCAGATCAACTGGTCTAAAAAGGAGGTCTATTTAAAGGCTAGAGTATACAGATGAGTTTTAAAGTGAGACTTAAATGCTTCTACTGAGGTAGCATCTCGAACTGTTACCGGGAGGGCATTCCAGAGTACTGGAGCCCGAACGGAAAACGCTCTATAGCCCGCAGACTTTTTTTGGGCTCTAGGAATCACTAATAAGCCGGAGTCTTTTGAACGCAGATTTCTTGCCGGGACATATGGTACAATACAATCGGCAAGATAGGCTGGAGCTAGACCGTGTAGTATTTTATACGTAAGTAGTAAAACCTTAAAGTCACATCTTAAGTGCACAGGAAGCCAGTGCAGGTGAGCCAGTACAGGTATATATGTATGTATATATGTATATAAAGGTATATACAGTACAGGCGTAATGTGATCAAACTTTCTTGTTCTTGTCAAAAGTCTAGCAGCTGCATTTTGTACCAACTGTAATCTTTTAATGCTAGACATGGGGAGACCCGAAAATAATACGTTACAGTAATCGAGACGAGACGTAACAAACGCATGGATAATGATCTCGGCGTCTTTAGTGGACAAAATGGAGCGAATTTTAGCGATATTACGGAGATGAAAGAAGGCCGTTTTAGTAACGCTTTTAATGTGTGGCTCAAAGGAGAGAGTTGGGTCGAAGATAATACCCAGATTTTTTACCGAGTCACCTTGTTTTATTATTTGGTTGTCAAATGTTAAAGTTGTATTATTAAATAGAGTTCGGTGTCTAGCAGGACCGATAATCAACATTTTAGTTTTTTTGGCGTTAAGTTGCAAAAAGTTAGCGGACATCCATTTTTTAATTTAATTAAGACACGCTTCCAACTGACTACAGTCCGGCGTGTTGGTCAGCTTTAGGGGCATGTAGAGTTGGGTGTCATCAGCATAACAGTGAAAGCTAACAACGTATTTGCGTACGACGTCACCTAGCGGCAGCATGTAGATGCTAAACATTGTGTATTATTCTAATTGATCTTTTTTGTAACACAGTTAACGAATGTAGCGCACATTTGTAGTTGTTTCCCCATATTTCTGCACAATAACTCAGATATGGTAACACTAGCGAGCAGTAGAGAATATAAAGTGATTTTTGGCCCAGGACGTATTTTGCTTTATTCATTATTGATGTATTTTTTGTCACCTTATGTTGTATGTTTTGTATATGAGATTTCCAGTTCATTTGATCATCTATTAATACTCCCAAAAATCTGGTTTCTTTTACCCTTTCGATATCTATCCCATCTATTTGTATTCGTGCCTGATGCTCTTTTCTACTGTTACCAAATAGCATTATTTTAGACTTAACTTAGACTTTAACATCATTGACTTGTGACTTGACATGACTTGCTACTTTCCCCAAAACCTAACGATTTAAAAAGTTATTCAAGAGCGTTCCGTATCTGTCCGTGTCTGTCAGCATGTGTGCGATGACCTCTAACAACAAAAAAGCTGTGAAGACGATGATGCTGTTTTTCCAAATTTAAGTTGTTTGATGAATCTGAATAAGCCTACAGCTTTGCATTTTGTTTATTATATATATATATATATTTTTGCATTCTATTTTTATTATTTTGAACTTACAACCCCCTGGCGCTTTTTTGTACTGTTTACATAATGTTTTATATTGTTGTTTGACTTACTGTTTGTAATTGTTGAAATTTATAAATAAACTTTTATAAAAAAAGAAAAAAAAGACAGTGCGCGGCCTACCTGTCAGAACAACAGCCAATCAAATTACACCACGTCATTTTCGTCATACAACATTCAGCCAATCAAATTGCATGAAAACCAACGAAGAAGAGCTCTCATACAACACGCCAAAGAGGAAAAATTATGCCAAAAATTGTTTCGTTCGGGGATTAAAACTACGAGTTGGTCAACAAAAAACGAATTCCAGTATTCAAAACATGCGGTTTGTTCGAAGATTACAGAAATTGACGCAACAACTTCCAACTTCGTTCGACATTCGAAGATGCACAAAGAAGGGTAAGTTTTGAATGTAAGTTAACATTTATTGGCTGAGTAACGTAACTTTTATTTGCTGTTTATTTAAATCAGTGAGGCTGTAAACTCACTGCTAACGTTATGAAAATAGACATCTTATAAGTAGACGCAGCATCGAGCGCTACTGCCTACTGGCGCTGACGAGACGCGGGGCCGCCATCTTGGAGTGGTGATCCCCTCCACTCAGTGCAATTTATTTAGCAGGAACAATGAACTGTCAGCGCATTTAATTCATTTTACCTCACTGAATACCACTTATATTCACGCGCTTTTTCCTCATACGTGTAACTATGATAAAAGACAATTTTTTTGGCGTGTTAATGCCATCCATCATCCATCATCTTCCGCTTATCCGAGGTCGGGTCGCGGGGGCAACAGCCTAAGCAGGGAAACCCAGACTTCCCTCTCCCCAGCCACTTCGTCTAGCTCTTCCCGGGCGTGTTAATGGTCTGCTTAAAAGTAATGGAATATTCTTATATGCTATAAGTGAGCAGACGTCCAAGATCAAAACTGGGAATAATAATCCCAAAAAGGGTAAACAACTGTCAACTATTTTTAAATTGAAGAAACAATATGATTAGGTTATATATATATGTTTAATCCTACATAAACAATGTATGAATACATTAGATATCTATATATTAGGAATGCACCGAAATGAACATTTGTGGCCGAAGCCGAATAAAATTTAAACGCTTGGCCGAATAATGAATGCAGTTTTTCACATTTTTTTTATATTGCATAAATAGCCTAGAATAAATATTTAGAGTCCGAGTCCCTGGTTCTCGCCCGGAAAAGGGTGGAGTGCCATCTCCGGGTTGGGGAGGAGACCCTGCCCCAAGTGGAGGAGTTCAAGTACCTAGGAGTCTTGTTCACGAGTGAGGAAAGAGTGGATGGTGAGATCGACAGGCGGATCGGTGCGGCGTCTTCAGTAATGCGGACGTTGTACCGATCCGTTGTGGTGAAGAAGGAGCTGAGCCGGAAGGCAAAACTCTCAATTTACCGGTCGATCTACGTTCCCATCCTCACCTATGGTCATGAGCTTTGGGTCATGACCGAAAGGATAAGATCACGGGTACAAGCGGCCCAAATGAGTTTGGGTCTCTCCCTTAGAGATAGGGTGAGAAGCTCTGTCATCCGGGAGGAACTCAAAGTAAAGCCGCTGCTCCTCCACATGGAGAGGAGCCAGATGAGGTGGTTCGGGCATCTGGTCAGGATGCCACCCAAACGCTTCCCTAGGGAGGTGTTTAGGGCACGTCCAGCCGGTAGGAGGCCACGGGGAAGACCCGGGACACGTTGGGAAGACTATGTCTCCCGGCTGGCCTGGGAACGCCTCGGGATCCCCCGGGAAGAGCTAGACGAAGTGGCTGGGGAGAGGGAAGTCTGGGCTTCCCTGCTTAGGCTGCTGCCCCCGCGACCCGACCTCGGCTAAGCGGAAGATGATGGATGGATGGAAATATTTAGACATGTTTTTCAAATAAAGTATTTTTTTATTGAATATTGACATTTTTTTAATATTCCAGTAGTCTTTGCTTTTCAAAAAAAGCACAAAGTTTTTCATTTATATTAGGCCTTCAAACAAAACATGCATTCCAAAAAAAAATAAAGTGCATTAAAGTGGATAAACCCACAACAAATGAATTGTCCTTTTGGCAAAAGTCTGCTTAGCCACAGTAGATATGCTAATAATGTAAACAGAAGGCTCAAGTAAATCTCAATTAAGTGTGTGCTTGTAACCTCATACACTTATACAGGTAGCCTACACAACAGGCTAATAATGTAAACAGAGGCCCCACTAAATCTCAATAAGTGTGTGCTTGTAACCTCATACACTTATACAG
Organism: Nerophis ophidion; assembly: GCF_033978795.1. NCBI lineage: Eukaryota > Metazoa > Chordata > Actinopteri > Syngnathiformes > Syngnathidae > Nerophis > Nerophis ophidion. Next base: position 5,043,666 of record NC_084635.1, read on the forward strand.
GTACACAACATATGTGCATGTAACCTCATACACTTATACAGGTAGCCTACACAACAGGCTAATAATGTAAACAGAGGCCCCACTAAATCTCAATAAGTGTGTGCTTGTAACCTCATACACTTATACAGGTACACAACATATCCCAACGTCACTGCACGTTGGTTGATTGCGTCACCGGGTCAAAAAATTGCGTCACACGCCACTATTCGGCCTTGTTTTTAACTCATTCCACCGAAAGCCGAATGTGGCTTTTTTTTGCCATATTCGGCCGAATATATTCGGTTACCGATTAATCGGTGCATCCCTAGTATATAACTTCTAGACCAGGGGTCGGGAACCTTTTTGGCTGAGAGAGCCATGAAAGCCAAATATTTCAAAATGTATTTCAGTGAGAGCCATATCATATTTTTTAACACTGAATACAACTAAATGTGTGCATTTTTAAGTAAGACCAACATTTTTAGAGTATAATAAGTATTTTATTCTTTTTAATAACATTGTTATTCTGAAGCTAACCAATAATAAATAAACTGTCATGTCTGTTGATCAGGTTTTTGTTTGGCCATGTGCTGTTTGTCCTTTGGACTCTTTAAGTTCCTGTTTTTTTCCACTCCCTTGTCTGGTTTCCTTGGTTACTCATTTTGTCCACCTGTCTCTGGTGGACAAAATGCCTGCTCACCTGCTTCCCGAGCACTAATCAGAGGCAGTATTTAAGCTCGTCTTTGCCAGTCAGTCACCCTGGCGTCAATGTGATCTTTTCTTGCTCTGTGCTGACTTGTTTCATGCCTTGCCATAGTTTCGTGCTTCATGCCATGCCAAGTATGTTTTGTCTGGTTTATGTTCATAGTCTGTTTATGCGTTAGCTTTGTTCCTTAGCCCGAGTTGTGCCTCCACTGTGAGCGATTTTTGTTTGTATCTTTTTTTAGTTTAAATTAAATCATGTGTTTACCTAAAGCCATGTCCCGAGTAGTCCTTCTGCCTTCCTGGGAGAACGACCCTGCAGCAAGCTGCGACCCCCCCATCGTGACATAAAATACTTCTTACCATTAATGCGACTTCTTGAACAGGTGCGGTAGGAAACGGATGGATGGATTTAAATGCATGAGAATGTTTTATATTTTGCACGTTATTTTTAGCACTGTGATTACCAGCGAAATGATTAATAATTATCGTGTTAAGCAATGTCAGCTAAGATTTATCTGAGAGCCAGATGCAGTCATCAAAAGAGCCACATCTGGCTCTAGAACCATTGGTTCCCTACACCTGTTCTAGACTGTATCTCTGTTGCTGCAACAGCAGAGAGTTTATTCTGTCTTGACACTTAATATTAATATTTTGTATTACATTCTTCCCTTAAATGATCATGTTTACAGTGATTGTTTTATATGTATTTTTCATGTATGTTTCTTGGGATAAAAGCCAAATACTTAAACATAAACATATATAAAGACCTGAAAGTCTTTATATCAGCTAAAACCACAAATCTGTTTCACTGGATTCAGAATAAAACCAAATTCTGTCTTACCCAACAAAGTTAGTATTTGAATATTGTTACTTGAAGACTTACTCCAGGTTACAATTATACTGTTAAGAAAGTATTGTCTTATACTTTGCCTAAAATGAGAATGCATCATAATCAGTGGCGGCTGGTGAATTTTGTTTTAGGTGGGGCTGAAAGTTTGTAAGCCAAATACCTGTAGGGGCGGGGTCATCCTCCCCCAGAAGATTTCTTTGGGATTTTCACATACAAATTGAAGATCTTTGCTCCTTCTCAACTCTGGTAATATTATTTTCACAAAATACAACCATGTTAATATTCAATCTTACTTGTGAAAAGTAAGCCCCCGATTCCTATTTTCAACAGTCCGCTCACTTGAGCAGGAAAACGCTGAACACCAGGCCAGTATCTTTTTTTGCTACCTGTCAACTGTCAGTTTAGGCTGCTTGCCGGCTCCTCATCACCACTTCAAGATGGCGGCCAAATTGCTCACGTCACAACAGCCAATGCTGCGTCTACTTATATGTCTATGGTTATAACGTCATTGCAAACACGACAATCTGTTGCGTCCACTGCAGTTCGCTACCTTATTCATAATTTTTGTCAAGTGATTTTTTTTTTTAAGCAGGGTTGCATGAGGTACCTACACATAATGTTACGTTATAAGGTGGTCAGCAGCACCACATATTTTAGCCGCCTACAAAAAGACAAACAAAGTCAAATAAAGGTCAGTTAAAATGTATACTATATTAAGAATATGTTTACATATTCCATAGGGCCTTGAAATCTAAAAAGTACAACTCTGTTCCTTGTTATTTTCATGTAGTTATGTTTTTCACGTGTACGCACACATCAACACACATACAGAATGAGATGAGATAAGGTAAGAACAGGATAGAAACTTCTGTGGAACTAGTTACAATGCAATATGCCATGAAAATACAATGTTAACACCTTTGTGCTAATAAGTACAGTTGCACTTGTTTTTTCAAATGTGTTCATTCTGAAAAGGAATGAGTTAAATGTTTAAAATAACTGGTTAAC
>NC_084635.1:5051207-5096207 GCF_033978795.1 Nerophis ophidion
GTTTAGAATAGAATAGAAAGTACTTTATTGATCCCTGGGGGAAATTCAGCACCACAGGTCTCTCACAATAGACAATAAATATGATAAATAATATTAGGGATGCACCGAAATGAAAATTTGTGGCCAAAGCCGAATAAAATTCAAACGCTTGGCCGAAGGCCAAATAAAGAATGCAGTTTTTCAAAAAAAAAATTATATTGCATAAATAGCCTAGAAAAAATATTTAGACATGTTTTTCAACTAAAGTAATTTTTTATTGAATATTGACATTTTTTTTAATATTCCAGTAGTCTTTGCTTTTCAAAAAAAGCACAAAGTTTTTCATTTATATTAGGCCTTCAAACAAAACATGCATTCCAAAAAAAAAATGAAGTGCATTAAAGTGGATAAACCCACAACAAATGAATTATTGTCCTTTTGGCAAAAGTCTGCTTAGCCACAGTAGATATGCTAATAATGTAAACAGAAGGCTCAAGTAAATCTCAATTAAGTGTGTGCTTGTAACCTCATACACTTATACAGGTAGCCTACACAACAGGCTAATAATGTAAACAGAGGCCCCACTAAATCTCAATTAAGTGTGTGCTTGTAACCTCATACACTTATACAGCTACACAACATTGTAACCTCATACACTTATACAGCTACACAACATTGTAACCTCATACACTTATACAGCTACACAACATTGTAACCTCATACACTTATACAGGTACACAACATATCCCAACGTCACTGCACGTTGGTTGATTGCGTCACCGCGTCAAAAAATTGCGTCACACGCCACTATTCGGCCTTGTTTTTAACTCATTCCACCGAAGGCCGAATGTGGCTTTTTTTGCCATATTCGGCCGAATATATTCGGTTACCGATTAATCGGTGCATCCCTAAATAATATCATTTATATCATGTTATGTATGGGAGAGTGGCCGTGCGCAACCCGAGGGTCCCTGGTTCAATCCCCACCTAGTACCAACCTCGTCACGACCGTTGCGTCCTGAGCAAGACACTTCACCCTTGCTCCTGATGGGTGCTGATTAGCGGCTTATAGAGATGCACGGATAGGCAATTATATCATCCGCAACCGCATCACCAAAGTCGTCATCCACCCGAACCAACATTTTATCAGAATTGCAACCGCCCGCTGAAATACATCAGAGGTCGGCCACCTTTACCACTCACAGGGCTATTTAAACCCGTTCCACAGAGTAATGAAGACAAGGGCAGCCGCTAACTTCCTCGCGAATATCCAATGGCGTTCATCCTGATTACAAGAATATGGGCGTGCTGTGAAGCCATTGCCTTTGACACCTTCAACAACATGTACACACCGATTGTGAGTCCGGCAACATGTTGTGTGCAGCTTCCGCAATCACACGTACAAGATTAAAAGGCATACTGGGTGATACAGAGTACACTGAGGGTTGTGATATAAACAACTTTAACACTTACTAATATGCGCCACGCTGTGAAGCCACACCAATTAAGAATGACAAACACATTTCGGGAGAACATCCTCACAGTAACACAACATAAACGCAACACAACAAATACCCAGAATCCTTCGTATCCGTGACCTAACCTGAATATATTATACACCCCCACACCCCCAACCCCGCCCACCTTACCGACGCACGGGTGGGAGGGTGGGGGGGGGGTGGGGGTGGGGTTGGTACTAGCGGGGTGTATGAAATAGTCAGGAATTGTCATGGATACAAAGGATTCTGGGTATATTGTTGTGTTACGTTTATGTTGTCTTACTGGGAGGATGTTCTCCCGAAATGTGTTTGTCAATCTTGTTTGGTGTGGCTTCACAACGTGGCGCATGTTACTAAGAGTGTTAAAATTGTTTATATCACAGCCATTAGTGTACTCTGTGTCACCCAGTATGCCTTGCAGTCGTGTGTCTGCGGAAGCCACACACAACATGATGCTGGACTGACAAGCAGATCGTACATGTTGTAGAAGTCGACAAAGCCAATGGCTTCATAGCACGTCCTAATACTTATTACCTGGGTAACTGCCGGCAGTCATTCTAGAGAATATCAGCGTCTCCTATTGTCTTCTTCGCTTTGTGACACGGGTCTTAAATGGTCCTTTGAATGGTAAAGGATACCGATCCCAGAACCATGTATATCAAATATTTCCGGATGGTTCAACCGCCACCGGCCCGAATCTAATTAAAATCTATTTTTTCGTCATGTCACCCGCCCGACCCGCGGTTTATCCGCGGATGAGACCGCAAACCGCGCATCTCTAGCGCCTTGCATGGCAGCTCCCTCCATCAGTGTGTGAATGGGTGAATGTGGAAGTAGTGTCAAAGTGCTTTGAGTATCTTGAAGGTAGAAAAGCACTAAACGAGTACAACCCATTATTTATTTATTTATATGTATATATATATATATATATATATATATAATATGAATAATATAAATATATTCTACATGTATTATACATTTAAGTGCAGTAAAGAAAGAACATATGCATTGTTTGTGTACTAATTTGTGTATCTGTATGTCAATATATATCGTACAGCAAGGGTTGGAATTGGAGGTTAAATCACCAAAAATGATTCCCGGGCGCGGCACCGCTGCCGCCCACTGCTCCCCTCACCTCCCAGGGGGTGATCAGGGGTGATGGGTCAAATGCAGAGAATAATTTTGCCATGCCAAGAGTGTGTGTGACAATCATTGGTTCTTTAACTTTATAAAGAGACGACAACACCCACCTTACCTTGTTTCTGATCGGCTTAACTTGTGTAGTATCTTCCGCGGTTGGTTAAATGTACGCACAGTGGATTGATGGCTTGGTCTGGGATTGATGGATTGAGAATCCATCAATCATTTTGCTACACCCGATATACCGCTCGTCGGTATATCCTGTTGGCTCCACTATGGACGGGACTCTCGCTACTGTGTTGGATCCACTTTGGTCTGGACTCTCACGGTTGTGTTGGATCCACTATGGTTTGAACTTTCACAGCATCATGTTAGACCCGCTCGACATCCATTGCTTTTGGTTCCCCTAGAGGGGGGGTTGCCCACATATGAGGTCCTCTCCAAGGTTTCTCATAGTCATCATTGTCACTGTCACCGACGTCCCACTGGGTGTGAGTTTTCCTATGCTTTAGTGGGCTCTACCGAGGATATTTTTCCTTATTTTAAAATTCATATTATGTGTATAAACTCCGGAAATACGTCCGGGGACAAATGAGGATTTTGAATATGACCAATGTACGATCCTGTAACTATTTGGTATCAGATTGATACCCAAATTTGTGGTATCATCCATAACTAATCAAAAGTATCCAAACAACAGAAAAATAAGTGAATATTTTATTTGAACAGAAGTGTATATTGAACAGGCCAAAACAGATATTAACAGAAAATAAATAAGTGGATTAATTATCCATTTTTTACTGCTTGTCCCTGATAATTTTGACAAAATAATTGAATGAGAAATGACACAATATGTTACTTCATACATCAGCAGACAAATTAGGGAGCCTTTGTTTACTTACTTACTACTAAAAGACAAGTTGCCTAGTATGTTTGCTATTTTATTTAAGGCCAAAATTGTTCTTTGATTGAAATTAGAAAAATATGTTTAATGTTCCGTAAGATCTGATGTTTAAATAAATCCAATAATGTAATTTTTGTGTGGTCCCCTTTATTTAGAAAAGAATGGAAAAGTATCAACATGCATTCTGGTATCGGGACAACCCTAGTAGCCATCGGCAAGTAACGAGCCGAGTATGATCTCCCATGGGCAAAATCTCTTTAGCTTGCACATTACGGCTTTATTAAAAAAATATATCAAATACGTAAAAACCCCATATACAATAGGAAGGGGAGTTATATGGCCCCATTTGTCACGTTTTACCTGACACATGAAACGTGACAAATTGTTTGGGGGGGGGGGGCATTATCCACTTCAGAGGCCGGATGGGAGTAGAGTATTGACTATCTTAAAATGTGTTTTGTGGTATTTACACAAGGCTCTACGGAGTGAGTTGCTATGTAGAGTGGCTCTTTTCCTCATTTTCAGCAGACTGCATAGCAAAATGATTCTTCTCAACCAGGAATGGAGCCATTTGATTCCCTTCCGTACACAAAACACAATTGTAAAATCCACAATACACTGTATAGCAGGGGCCACCAACCTTTTTGAAACCAAGAACTACTTCTTGGGTACTGATTAATGCGAAGGGCTACCAGTTTGATACACACTTAAATAAATCGCCAGAAACAGCCAATTTTCTCAATTTACCTTTAATACATAAATCTATATATATATAAAAAAAATGGGTATTTCTGTCTGTCATTGCGTCGTACATTTTTTTTTCTTTTTACGGAAGGTTTTTTGTAGAGAATAAATGATAAAAAAAAACACTTAATTGAACGGTTTAAAAGAGGAGAAAACACGTAAAAAATTTGATTAAATTTTGAAATGTAGTTTATCTTCAATTTTGAGTCTTTAAAATTCAAAATTCAACCCAAAAAAAAAATGCAGAGAAAAACTAGCTAATTCGAATATTTAAAAAAAAAAAAAAAATAATAATTAAGGAACATAATTTGTAATTTTTCCTGATTAAGATTAATTTTTGAATTTTGATGACATGTTGTAAATAGGTTAAAATCCAATCTGCACATAGTTATAATAGTTATAATACATAACACATTGGACCAAGCTATATTTCTAACAAAGACAAATCATCATTTCTTCTAGATTTTCCACAACAACATTTTTAAAATAATTTCAAAAGACTTTTAAATAAGATTTAAATTTGATTCTATAGATTTCCTGGATTTGCCCGAATAATTTTTGGGAATTTCAATCATAAGTTTGAAGAAATATTTCACAAATATTCTGCGTCGAAAAAACATCAGCTAAAATGAAAAACTAAATTTAAATGTATTTATTATTCTTTACAATAAAATAAAAAAAAATACTTGAACATTGATTTAAATTGTCAGGAAAGAAGAGTAAGGAATTTAAAAGGTAAAAAGGTATATGTGTTTAAAATCCCAAAATCATTTTTAAGGTTGTATTTTTTCTCTAAAATTGTCTTTCTGAAAGTTATAAGAAGCAAAGTAAAAAAAAAACAACAAATTTATTTAAACAAGTGAAGACCAAGTCTTTAAGATATTTCCTTGATATTTCAAATTTTATTTGAGTTTTGTCTCTCTTAGAATTAAAAATGTCGAGATCAGCTTGCTAGTAAATGAATAAAATTAAAAAAATTGAGGCAGCCCACTGGTAAGTGCTGCTATTTGAGCTATTTTTTAGAACAGTCCAGCAGGCGACTCATCTGGTCCTTACGGGCACCACGTTGGTGACCCCTGCTTTATAACATCATACCTTTATCAACTTTACACTCTTCTCCTTTAGACATGTTCAAGATGTCTAAAGCATGTTAAAAAAACCAACTAGCCGCTCAAGAGTCTGTAAATACTGCAGCAGAACTCATGATTGTGTCAGTCCCACAAATCTCTTTACCTTGTTCACTCCGTTTTTAGATGATAAAGCAATACGTGGCCTGGAGCACGGAGACAACAGTTGACCTCTCGGAAAATAGAGATTTGTGCAGTGGTGCAGAACTAATCGGCGAGTCAGACCAAGGAGATGGATCGCAATCCAAGGGCAGCCGGTCGTCTCAGGCGAGCCACCACTCATGTTTGCTCTTACAAGAACATCGCATTTAAAAATGGGCCGGGAGTTCCGTGTTTTCGACGGCGGATACGTTTGTTCCAGGCTACTCAGGGCCTTGGATGGAATTGTATGTTAATATTGGAAAGTATTACAAAAGATATAAGCGTGACCTTTGACTATTAGCTGTTTTTCAGTAAGACAGGGTTAAAAGGTCACCGGCACTCCATTATCAGATGTCTCTGGTTTTCCAGGCTATATGTTTTATGGTTTTCCTTTAGCGTGTTCATCAGAGCATGAGCTCCTTTAATTTAGTTCAGTTTTACCGTACATCAATACATGTTTTTACCACGGGACAGCACCTTTTTCAGCTAAAGGTTCATTTCCATTGTCTATGCCGCTTGTCCTCATTGGTGTTATGGGTGAGCAGGAGCCTATCCCAGCTGACTTTGGACGGAAGGCATAAGTTAAGCAGCCCTTCGGACTGGTTGCCAGCCAATCACAGATAACTTCTGTTCATAATAACGCCGTTAGTAACGCTGTTACTTTTACTCGTCACTAGCAATCTAATTGATTACTTTTTGTTACGTACAAGAGGAGGTGACGGCACAGACGACTGGGGGGGTAGTATGTACACACACACATATATATAAATATATATATATATATATTGGTGTCATGGGTGAGCAGAAGCCTATCCCAGCTGACTTTGGACGGAAAGCATAAGTTAAGCAGCCCTTCGGACTGGTTGCCAACCAATCACAGATAACCTCTTTTCATAATTACGCCGTCAGTAACGCTGTTACTTTTACTCGTAACTAGTAATCTAATTGATTACTTTTTGTTACATACAAGGGGAGGTGACGGCACAGACGACTGGGGGGTAGTATATAATATATAATATATTGGTGTCATGGGTGAGCAGGAGCCTATCCCAGCTGACTTAGGACGAAAGGCATAAGGAAAAGCAGCCCTTCGGACTGTTGCCAGCCAATCACAGATAACCTCTGTTCACAATAACGCCGTTAGTAACGCTTTTACTTTTACTCGTAACTAGTAATCTAATTGATTACTTTTTGTTACATACAAGAGGAGGTGACGGCACAGACAACTGGGGGGGGGTAGTATGTATATATATATATATATATATATATATATATATATATAATATATATATATATATATATTGGTGTCATGGGTGAGCAGGAGCCTATCCCAGCTGACTTAGGACGAAAGGCATAAGGTAAAGCAGCCCTTCGGACTGGTTGCCAGCCAATCACAGATAACCTCTTTTCATAATTACGCCGTCAGTAACGCTGTTACTTTTACTCGTAACTAGTAATCTAATTGATTACTTTTTGTTACATACAAGAGGAGGTGACGGCACAGACAACTGGGGGGGTAGTATGTATATATATATATATATATATATATATATATATATATATATATATATATATATATATATATATATATATATTGGTGTCATGGGTGAGCAGGAGCCTATCCCAGCTGACTTAGGACGAAAGGCATAAGGTAAAGCAGCCCTTCGGACTGGTTGCCAGCCAATCACAGAGACACACACTTATGTTTAGATGATTTCTTGCCTGTTTGCGCCAGTGCAAACAAAGTGAGAACCGACACCATAATGATACGTGATTACAGCCTTGCCACCGTTCAGAATGCTGGCAGTCGGGTATTCGTCGATTGTAAACAACGATATTAGAGACGTTTCATTTCTCGTGTAGAAGTCAAATCCCCGCAAAATCTTTTAGCTATTTTGAAAGGGCAATATCTACAAACGTTGCACTACCGAACCTCTATCATCAAGACTAGAACCGGGTATGAGGGATCGTTCGAAACATTCTGCATGGGCCAGACCATAAAAGGAGAATTTTGTGTGTAAGTGTCTGGAAAATAACTGCTTTAAGTCATAACTTAAACGTTGGCGTTGAACTAGACAGGTAGTCTCTTCTCAAGGATAGGGCTATCACTTTTGCATTCCCAAGTCCCAAATAGGGCCTCTTTCTTACGAGAAGTGATCTAATCCACCTGCGAATATCCAACTAAGGGGCCTAATCTTATTATGTGCTCAAACTGAAATACCACTGTTTACTTAAACTCTGTGGTTTGTTTTATCCAAGATGAATATGAACATTCACCATATACAAAACATAATACGAGTTAAATATTTCTCTTCACTTTATATTCTTGTAAAACTCAATACGAGAGGCCCACTTATGTTCAGATTGATTTCTTGCCTGTTTGCGCCAGTGCAAACAAAGTGAGAACTGACTCCATAATGATACGTGATTACAGTCTTGCCACCCTTCAGAATGCTGGTAGTCGGCTATTCATCGATTGTAAACAACGATATTAGAGACGTTTCATTTCACGTGTAGAAGTCAAATCCCTGTAAAACCTCTTAGTTGGTTTGAAAGGGCAAAATCCACAAACGTTGCACTACCGAACCTCTAACATCAAGACTAGAACCGGGTATGAGGGATCGTTCGAAAAATTCTGCATGGGCGAGACCATAAAAGGAGAAGTTCGTGTGTAAGTGTCTGGAAAACAACTGCTTTAAGTCATAACTTAAACGTTGGGGTTGAACTAGACAGGGAGTCTCTTCTCAAGGATAGGGCTATCACTTTTGCATTCTGAAGTCGTAATTAGGGCCTTTTTCTTATGAGAAGTGATCCGATCCACCTGCGAATATCCAGCTAAGGGGCCTTTTCTTATTCTGTGCTCAAACGGAAACACCACTGTTTACTTAAAAAATTCTGTGGTTTGCTTTCTCCAAGATGAATATGAACATTCACCATATACAAAACATAATACGAGTTAGTTATTTCACTTCCCTATATTTTTGTAGAACTCAATACGAGACGCACACTTATGTTTGGATGATTTCTTGCCTGTTTGTGCCAGTGCAAACAAAGTGAGAACCGACACCATAATGATACGTGATTACAGCCTTGCCACCGTTCAGAATGCTGGCAGTCGGGTATTCGTCGATTGTAAACAACGATATTAGAGACATTTCATTTCACGTGTAGAAGTCAAATCCCCGCAAAATCTTTTAGCTATTTTGAAAGGGCAATATCTACAAACGTTGCACTACCGAACCTCTAACATCAAGACTAGAACCGGGTATGAGGGATCGTTCGAAACATTCTGCATGGGGGAAACCATTAAATGAGATGTTTGTGTGTAAGTGTCTGGAAAACAACTGCTTTAAGTCATATCTTAAATGTTGGCGTTGAACTAGACAGGGAGTCTCTTCTCAAGGATAGGGCTATCACTTTGGCATTCAGAAGTCCCAATTGGGGCCTCTTTCTTAAGAGAATTGATCTGATCCACCTGCGAATATCCAACTAAGGGGCCTAATCTTATCATATTCTTAACATCAAGACCAGAACCGGGTATGTGTTATCGTTCGAAACATTCTGCATGGACGAGTCAAGCTGTCCTCATCTTCGGCTGTCCTCCACTTGGTCTCTGGGGTCTCATGCATGCTCGGAATGAGGAAGATGAGGAAGTGGTGACACTGAGCAGGACATCTTGAGGGCAGTGCAGAATGTTAGCTTGCTCCTTTTTTTTTCCACTGTTCTTCACCGATCCACCTTGAGAGCCTGCAGTAAATATCCTGGCTGTCAAATATGTTTGTTTCAAACAACAACAATACATGGGAAGAGAATATATCTCAATAAACGTCTCCAGACACAACTTCACACAATTAGCTGTGAACTAAAATGAATGATGATACCAAAAATAAAACTTGACTTTGCATATTTTGATTTCCTCCTCACTCGGCAGCATCCTTCGCCGGGCGGGGACATCAATGGAGCTAATTACGTTTCCCCACAGTGCCTGATCAAATATTCCTGCCCTAATATGAGATTCGTTGTCAAAAGTTGACTGCTTGTCATCTCATCTCATGTGAAATCTCAATGGCTTTACTGACTTTTTTTTGTTGTTTATTTTATTTGTGTCCTTAATTGTTTGTTCTTCATGTTCTCACCTGCACTGGCTTCCTGTGCACTTAAGATGTGACTTTAAGGTTTTACTACTTACGTATAAAATACTACACGGTCTAGCTCCATCCTATCTTGCCGATTCGATTGTATTGTACCATATGTCCCGGCAAGAAATCTGCCTTCAAAGGACTCCGGCTTATTAGTGATTCCCAAAGCCCAAAAAAAGTCTGCGGGCTATAGAGCGTTTTCATTTCGGGCTCCAGTACTCTGGAATGCCCTCCCGGTAAAAGTTCGATATGCCACCTCAGTAGAAGCATTTAAGTCTCACCTTAAAACTCATTTGTATACTCTAGCCTTTAAATAGACTCCCTTTTTAGACCAGTTGATCTGCCGTTTCTTTTCTTTTTCTTCTATGTCCCACTCTCCCTTGTGGAGGGGGTCCGGTCCGATCCGGTGGCCATGTACTGCTTGCCTGTGTATCGGCTGGGGACATCTCTGCGCTGCTGATCCGCCTCCGCTTGGGATGGTTTCCTGCTGGCTCCGCTGTGAACGGGACTCTCGCTGCTGTGTTGGATCCGCTTTGGACTGGACTCTCGCGACTGTGTTGGATCCATTATGGATTGAACTTTCACAGTATCATGTTAGACCCGCTCGACATCCATTGCTTTCCTCCTCTCCAAGGTTCGCAGTCATCATTGTCACCGACGTCCCACTGGGTGTGAGTTTTCCTTGCCCTTATGTGGGCCTACCGAGGATGTCGTAGTGGTTTGTGCAGCCCTTTGAGACACTAGTGATTTAGGGCTATATAAGTAAACATTGATTGATTGATTGATTGATGTTTCTATTATGCATGTTTTTTTTGTTTCTAAAACCTTCAAATACCATAGTAAGTCCAGTTGTGGCGCAAACATGACTACGGTCATTACGGATAAGTCTACCTTTCATATTCGAGCCGATACGTGAGCAATTACCCGGCAATCGATACCGGTAGTGATGGGCAATAACGAGCTACGTACCTTAACTACATTCCCCGGTAGCTTGGCGGTAGCTTCACTCATTTTTGAACGAGTAGTAATTCTTGTAGCTTAGCTACTTTTAGACCCATGGAACGAGGTAGCTCACATCAAAGCTTACACCAGACCTTTGTAACTTAGACTCAATATCCCTCTTTAAATCAAGACTCAAAACACACCTGTTCCTGACTATTTATTCATTGTAATCATCTTATCTCATCTATCTTTGTTGTTGTTGTCGTTTTTATCCAATTTGATTTTATTGTTTTAATTTTGTACGGTGCCCAGAAATTGTGCCTTATAAGTAAAATGTATTATTATTATTATTATTATAAAGCGACAAGCTACAATAGGAGAAAAGTGGATTTCGAATTTGAGCCAAAACAAAAACAGGGAGAAAACGCTAAGACCTGAATGAACGAGACCATCCATACATACTGAGGAAATAAACGATGATTGGGGTTTACATACCTTATTTTCCGGACTATAAGGCGCACTTAAAGGGGAACATTGTCACAATTTCAAAAGGGTTAAAAACAATAAAAATCAGTTCCCAGTGGCTTGTTGTATTTTTTGAAGTTTTTTTCAAAATTTTACCGGTCCCCGAATATCCCTAAAAAAAGCTTTAAAGTGCTTGATTTTCGCTATTTGCGATGCGACTATCCATTTCCCTGTGACGTCACACAGTGCTGCCAATGTAAACAAACAATGGGAATACCACAGCAAGATATAGCGACATTAGCTCGGATTCAGACTTGGATTTCAGCGACTTAAGCGATTCAACAGATTACGCATGTATTGAAACAGATGGTTGGAGTATGAAAGTATTGAAGAAGAAACTGAAGCTATTGAGCGAATAGCTATTGACGCTATTCATAGCCATAGCATGGCCGAATAGCTGCGTTAGCATCGCCGGTAAAATGTGTGGACCAAACGATCAGGACTTTGGCATTTTGTGATAATGGAGCAACTTAAATCCGTCGATTGGTAAGTGTTTGTTTCGCATTAAATGTGGGTGGAAGGAAACGTAATATAGTTGCAAATGCATCTGCAGGTTATCCATACATCTCTGTGCCATGTCTGCTTTACAACCGCCGGTATATAGCATGTTAGCATCGATTAGCGCAGCATGTTAGGATCGATTAGCTGGCAGTCAACATCAACAAAATTCACCTTTGTGAATTCGTTGATTTTATATTTACAAATGCATCTGCAGGTTATCCATACATCTCTTTGCCATGTCTGCTTTAGCACCGCCGGTAAATAGCATGTTAGCATCGATTAGCGTAGCATGTTAACATCGATTAGCTGGCAGTCACTCCGCAACCAAATATGTCTGATTAGCACATAAGTCAACATCAACAAAACTCACCTTTGTGATTTTGTTGACTTTATCATTGCAAATGCATCTGCAGGTTATCCATACATCTCTGTGCCATGTCTGTCTTAGCATCGCCGGTAAAATGTGGAGACACTCTGGCGCATTCAATGGGGGTCTGGCGGCAGACACTTTCACATCTTCGGGCCAGTGGTGCAACTTGAATCCCTCCCTGTTAGTGTTGTTACACCCTCCGACAACACACCGACGAGGCATGATGTCTCCAAGGTTCCAAAAAATAGTAAAAAAAAAACGGAAAATAACAGAGCTGAGACCCGGTGTTTGTAATGTGTTGAAAATGAAAAGGGCGGGTGTGTTACCTCGGCGACGTCACATTCTGACGTCATCGCATCCAGAGCGCTTAACAGAAAGGCGTTTAATTCGCCAAAATTCACCCATTTAGAGTTCGTAAATGGGTTGAAAAAATATATGGTCTTTTTTCTGCCCCATCAAGGTATATATTGACGCTTACATAGGTCTGCTGATAATGTTCCCCTTTAATTTTTATTTAAATTTTACCTCAAAACTTGACAGTGCGCCTTATAACCCGGTGCGCCTAATGTACGGAATAATTCTAGTTGTTCTTACCGACCTTGAAACAATTGTATTTGTTACATGGTGAAATGATAAGTTTAACCAGTAGATGGCAGTCAAACATAATTGATATGTGTAGACTGCACAATGAAGGCAATATGACTAAAGTAAACAACACCAACAATTTATATGTTCCATTGAAAATATAGAACATTAGACACGGTGCTCAAAAATCCATCAAAATGTTTTAGTACGACTTTGGTAAGCTATGAAGCCGCACCGCTTGATGGATTGTCGGGGCATTAAACATACGAGCATTATTTTGGCGCGTGTATAAGGTAAGACATTATCTGGCGTTTTGTTTTGCAATATTATACAAAAGCAACTTTTCTTACCTTCTTGTACCTGCTGATCTGTATATGGGATCTGCATTAAAAAAAATTGTGCGTGTCCGCCACTGTAGTCTGTGTTGATTACATAGTCAATAAGCTTCTTCTTTTTCTCTATCTATGGGACGTCCATCCTCCGCTGTTGCCATTTTTGATATAAAATAGTGTAAAGTTCTTACTTATATCTGTCAGCAAACCCGCCCTGAAAGCGCTAAAACATACCGGTGTAGTAAGTTTACATTATTCACCTAAGGAACTTTAGTTATTAGAGAGTTCCAATCGGACATTTTTTTGATTGATTGATTGATTGATTGATACTTTTATTAGTAGATTGCACAGTACAGTACATATTCCGTACAATTGACCACTAAATGGTAACACCCCAATAAGTTTTTCAACTTGTTTAAGTCGGGGTCCACGTTAATCAATTCATTTTCACAGGACACATTGCACTAGTGAGCCACGGTTGAGGAGATGCAGCTCCGTTATTGATTTAATTTAATCTCGAATGTCATTAAAACAGTTAGCTCCATCTTTTGACACTTCTTCAACTCCCGTCCTTGCACGCTACACCGCTCCAACAAAGATGACGGGGAGAAGACTCCACCGAATGTGAGCCATGTAAATAAGACCGCCTACAAAACGGCGCATACGGAAGCGACTTGAAGATGATCTGTAAAACGTAATCTATGCAACATTTTTGACCGAAGAACCACCATTACATGTTATGTAGACCACAAGGAAGTGTTTTACATTTAGAAAAAAATCACAATATGTCCCTTTTAATGCGCCTTATAAAACTGAATTATAAACATTTGCGTGAAGATACTCTTTTAGGCTCATTTTAAATATATCTATTCTATACTGTTAGATTTTTGTTTTTAACTGAATATATGAAAAAATATATAAATATGAAAGATATTTTTTTTTTAAATTCTTGGCTTGTTTTTAACATATTTGTGTACACAATGTTGTTCATGTATGTGAGTACTTGAGTGGAATAAAACCACCAGACTAAACAATTTGTATCGGGACCTGCATGATGACCCTGTTGACAAAGCTGGTGTGGTAATGCAAACAACACAATTTTGTGTGTGTTTTATAGCAGGAGACCGATACAATGACAATAATGGAACCACCTGCTGCTGCCGTTGCAGTAGTGACATCGACAATCAAAGGTGTGCGTGGGTCTCATGATGCTGTCGGTGGGATAGTAATGGCTCACTTTGTGCAGTAAAACGAGCAAATTGGAATAGGACCAAACAAAAAAGGACAATTAAAATACACACACGCACAACATGGACAGTATCTTGTTATTTTACAATAAATATTCATTAAAGGGGAACATTATCAGCAGACCTATGTAAGCGTCAATATATACCTTGATGGTGCAGAAAAAAGACCTTATATTTTTTTAACCGATTTGCGAACTCTAAATGGGTGAATTTTGGCGAATTAAACGCCTTTCTGTTTATCGCGCTGGAAGCGATGACGTCAGAATGTGACGTCACCGAGGTAACACAGCCGCCATTTTCATTTTCAACACATTACAAACACCGGGTCTCAGCTCTGTTATTTTCCGTTTTTTTTGACTATTTTTTTGAACCTCGTCGGTGTGTTGTCGGAGGGTGTAACAACACTAACAGGGAGGGATTCAAGTTGCACCACTGGCCCGAAGATGCCAAAGTGTCTGCCGCCAGACCCCCATTGAATGTGCGGGAGTTTCTCCACATTTTACCGGCGATGCTAAGGCAGACATGGCACAGAGATGTATGGATAACCTGCCGATGCATTTGCAACGATAAAGTCGACTAAATCACAAAGGTGAGTTTGTTGATGTTGACTTATGTGCTAATCAGACATATTTGGTCGCGGCGTGACTGCTAGCTAATCGATGCTAACATGCTACGCTAATCGATGCTAACATGCTATTTACCGGCGGTGCTAAAGCAGACATGGCACAGAGATGTATGGATAACCTGCAGATGCATTTGCAACGATAGTCAACGAAATCACAAAGGTGAGTTTTGTTGATGTTGACTGCCAGCTAACCGATGCTAACATGCTACGCTAATCGATGCTAACATGCTATTTACCGGCGGTGCTAAAGCAGACATGGCACAGAGATGTATGGATAACCTGTAGATGCATTTGCAACTATATTACCTTCCACCCACATTTAATGCGAAAAAAAACACTTACCAATCGATGGATTTAAGTTGCTCCAGTGTCAAAAGCTGCGAAAGTCCTGATCGTTTGGTCCGCACATTTTACCGGCGATGCTAACGCAGCTATTCGGCCGTGCTATGGCTATGAATAGCGTCAATAGCTATTCACTCAATAGCTTCAGTTTTTTCTTCAATATTTTCATACTCCAACCATCTGTTTCAATACATGCGTAATCTGTTGAATCGCTTAAGTCGCTGAAATCCGAGTTTGAATCCGAGCTAATGTCGCTATATCTTGCTGTGGTATTCCCATTGTTTGTTTACATTGGCAGCACTGTGTGACATCACAGGGAAATGGCCAGTGTTTTCGCAGAGAGCGAAAATAAGGCACTTTAAAGCTTTATTTAGGGATATTCCGAGACCGGTAAAATTTTGAAAAAAACATCAAAAAATACAACAAGCCACTGGGAACTGATTTCTACTGTTTTTAACCCTTTTGAAATTGTGATAATGTTCCCCTTTAAAAAAAAAAATCTGAATTTATAGCACAAGTACGACAAAACACTAGGAACTGGTAGTTAGCAGACATGGGCAATCATGTCTAAAATCTATTATTGACCATTGAAACTTAGTCATTTCCCAACCCACAACACGGCTCCAGCGTTATAGACGCCAACGTTGTCTCAATTTACAAACACAACTATTTTGCAACATTGTTTCAATGTCAGTTTTAAAGGACATATATGTATAATCAACGCTGTTTCAATGTCTTGTGCCTGCTGGGTTTTGCGATAATGTTATATATAACAATAATTGTTTGCTCATACAAGTGATGACACAAAACAAAGGCTCCAAATTTAGCCTCTGAAATATGCGGCTACATATTGCATCGTGTTCTGTTGGATTATTTTCTCAAAACTGTTACCATTACCATAGTTTTCCGAGCTATAAGCGGCACAAGTATATAAGCCACACCCACTAAATTTTAGAAGAACATTTTTTTGTATATATATTATTTTATGTTGCCCGCGAAAGCCTAGGGAAAATGGGTTTCAATAATAATATATATATATATATATATATATATATATATATATATATATATATATATAATGTCTTAACTAGATTATCCAGAGAATATTGTTCGATACCGTGGTAGAGCGCATTATATGTATGTGTGGGAAAAATCAGAAGACTACTTCATCTCTACAGAACTGTTCCATGAGGGGTTCCCTCAATCGTCAGATTTTAATGGAAGCATTCACATACCATGGTTTATATAGGGCACAGAGTGGGTGGGTACAGGCAGGCGTAGGGCGTGGTGATTGGCTCATGTGTTACCTAGGATGTGTTTCCGTCTGTGACGGCATGCTGATATAATTTCACTGCGCTTGTTGAGGGATGACAGGTCTGGGTGATATATAATAAAAACTCTTGACGATTGAGGGAACCCCTCATGAAACAGTTCTGTAGAGATGAAGTAGTTTTGTGATTTTTCCCACACATACATATATACATACATATATATATATATATATATATATATATTTACATACACACCGTATTTTTTCGGACTATAAGTCGCAGTTTTTGTCACAGTTTGGGTGCGACTTAGGTGTGAAATTATTAACACATTGCCAAAAAATATCCCAAAATAATATTTATCTCATTCACGTAAGAAACCAGACATATAATATTTCATGGGATTTAGCAATTAGGAGTGACAGATTGCTTGGTAAACGTAAAGCATGTTCTATATGTTATAGTTATAGGAATGACTCTTACCATAATATGTTAGGTTAACATACCAGGCAACTTCTCAGTTGGTTATTTGTGCGTCATATAACGTACACTTATTCAGCCTGTTGTTCACTAATCTTTATTTATTTGAAATTGCCTTTCAAATGTCTATTCTTGGTGTTGGGTTTTATCAAATAAATTTCCCCCAAATCTGCGACTTATACTCCAGTGCGACTTATGTTTTTTTCCTTCGACATTATGCATTTTCAGCAGGTGCGACTTATACTTGACTTATACTACGAAAAATATGGTGTGTGTGTATATATATATATATATATATATATATATATATGTGTGTATATATGTATATATACATATATATATATATATATATATATATATATATGTGTGTATATATGTATATATACATATATATATATATATATATAAATTTTTTTTTTTTTTTTTTTTTTTTTCTAAATGCAATTTGTTCTTTAAATTTTCACAGAAAAAAAAATGAATTTTTAAACTTTAATATTATTTGATCATGCCATTTATATTCTTATACACTGTATGGCAAAACTATTTGTGTGAGATAAAAACAAATAGTTAAATATCTGCTTGTCACCTTAATTAATGATTTTAAGTCAAGTTATACATAAAAAAAATGTAATAATCAAATGCATATGCATTTCGATTAATCTTCCTCCCACCTCCAAAGACATGCACCTGGGGCCAGCAGCCCAGACAAGCGGTAGAAAATGGACGGATGGATGGATGGATGGATTATCTGATCAGTCCAATTATATTATTTTATACTGTATTGCAAAACTATTTTTGTGAGTTATGCATACAAAAATCTAATAATCGAATGCATATGCATTTCGATTAATCATGATTAATCACAGGTTATTACCCGCATGCAGAATGAAAATAAATTTGAAAAACGCGGCCCTCTGAAAGCCGCCATTGCTGCGATGTGGCCCTCAATGAAAATTACACCCCTGTATGAACCACACCCGCAACGTTGCGAAATGAGATATATACACTGACAGATTTTTGTAAATGTTTATTTAAAAACCCTTATAGTTTCCAAACAGTATCTGTAACACAGCAGTAAAACGGCTAATCAAACACAACTAAAAAGTATTCATCCTTTATTAGATTAATAAGATGTTCTCCTTTTTTCTCTGTCAGGGTGTGTGTTAATTCAGGAGAGTACAACTTGATCATCACCGGTTGAACAACCGGTATTTTGTAACTTAAATGTTGGCGTGAAGATAGACATGGAGTCTCTCCTCCAGGATAGAGCTATCACTTTTGCATTCCAAAGTCTGAATTTATTGCCTCGTAAGTGTGAGTTAACCTAGCCCACATACGGATGTCCATTTAAGGCTCCTTATTTTATCACGGGCTCCAGAACTAATTACTTAAACCTGGTGGTTCGCTTACCCCAAATTGAATATAAACATTCACCTTATGTAGAACATAATATGAGTTAATTAATTCAATTCAATACAAAATGTATAATAAAGTAAATAGTGGAAAATAATTATTCAAAAGCAAAAACTACTACTTGCTGTCATTTCTTTAGTTTGTAAACAATAGGGAAAACGAGAAAATATTTTTTTAAGAACAAAAATATCGATCTAACCACTGTAGCGTGGACTTTATACTGATACTATACTTGGTATAGTTCCTGTTGATATTTATAACAATATCCCACCCCTGTTTATGTTCAAGGGCTCTAGCTTAGCAGTTAGCTATGCTTTTTTTTGTCTCATCCTACTGTGTGTTTTGTGGAATGTTAAGCTATTCCCTGTCCTCCAACGATAATAAATCTTATAAGAAACATAGTTTATGCCATGGAGGCGAGGATTAGTGATTAGAAAGGTGCATTGAGGAAGGATGTGAGCCGCTAGCGAGGACACTACATTGCTTTTAAGATGACTATGTGCTTGTCAAATTTGTGGCACATGATTTATTATAGTATATTATTTATATTGTGTATCGTCTGTATCGTGCAGTAGTTAATGTTAGGAAATCAAGATGAATACAAAGCTGTTGAAATGTTTGCTGATGCTGGGTAGAAAACGCGACTTTCCGGGTTAAGAGGGAACACTGCCTACAAAAAGATGCCCAATGGTAACATCATGCATCACTTGGCAACAGGCACACGCTCTGCTCTCATGAAACATCTCTCGACTGCATACGCCTGATATTTCAACATTCAAAAAGCATATAATTTCTATTTTGAGTCGTTAATTACATTTATTTTAGAACAATTTGATTCCATCTCGGGGCTTTGGACTTTTTCCTTGCCTGGATGTGGATTCAGATCAGCGGATGTCGTTGTGGTTTGTGAAACCCTTGGAAGCACTTGTGATTAAGGGCTGTACAAATAGTAGTTTGACATGTACTTCGGTTTTAGGAAGGTGTAGCGGATTTTATAGACTAGGCTCAGTGCAAGTTGTTTTACTCTGTCCTCCACTCAGAGCCAGCCCACTTTGGAGAAGTGAGTAGGTGTGAGGTGTGATCTGGGGTGGAGGTCTAGAAGTAACCTGACTAGCTTGTTCTGGGATGTTTGGAGGCTAGATTTGAGGGTTTTGGAGGTGCTGGGGTACCAGGAGGTTAGGAACTAATGGAGTCTTGAAGTAGCAGAACATAACTAGAAGAAAAAAAATGATCACAAGACATGACATAAACATGGTCAATACAGGTAGTGAGTATTCACTCACTTATTATCGGATTTCCTTGAATTGCCGCCGGGGCGCTAATTAATTTAAAACCTCTTCTCACTCCGGCGCTTACCAAAGAAATGTGGTAAATTTAGGCCCGCGCTTATAAATTTGAGTGTGATGTAAGGATACCATCATGAGAAGCACATTTTATAAAAAAAACGATATTATGGTCTTACCTTTACTTATAAATGAAGTCCATGCGCAGCTCCTTCTGATCAAAAGCATCGATAACTTGTTTATAGAAGTCTTCCTTATTGAAAGTCCAGTTTAGAAAACTGTTTTATTTTAGATATGTAATCCTCCATGTTAAAAGTGCAAGCGAGAGGAAAAAATAAACTCTTGCTGCTTGTTGTCACTTCTTCTGCAGCCGAGTAGTCGCAAGAAGGATCACTAGCGCCCTCTACCACCGGGAGGCGGGAGTCATTTAATGACTCATATTTGACACACGCAGCTACGGTATATTAATAAAACATAGCTGTTTACTGTTCTTTTTAGCATATTCAATAGCTTGGACCTTAAATCCTACTGAATAGCTCTTAATCTTCTTCCCTTTATGCGATTTCAAATGATTGAAATCAGCTTCCTCCATTTTGAAAATAACGAGAGATGAAGTGTCAGTCGTGACGTGACGAGTTTGACCCGGCGGAAATTCTAGACATATGCTAATTAGTTTGCGAAACGAGTTTGACCCGGCGGACGTTGTAGACATGCGCTAATAAAAATAATATTTTGCGAAACGAGTTTGACCCGGCGTTAATCCTGAACCGGCGGTAATGCTAAGCATGCGCCGATTATTTTGCGAAACGAGTTTGACTTGATAGTAATTCTAGGCAGCCGCATACTATATACCCGGCGGCATTTCAAGGAAATACGGTATCATTATGATGTTTCAAGCCAAAGCGTAGCCATGTGTTCTCCTTGGCATCGGATTAACCCCCAGTATCGCCCATCCCTACCTCACGGTGGTCGAATCAGGATATATCGAGAACGTTCGAGCTCCCACCTAAACATGTATCGCCAACTGGATAAATTCTGTGAGTGTTGACTCATTCGTCCGTAAGATACTGTATCCTGGCTCTCACGGTGTCGACAAAAATAAATTCCGATCCGCCTTCAAGATTTTTTCATTTTTGATATCAGCCATGCAAAAGCTTTTGGGGGAACACGATTTGACATATGAAGGTGAACCCTTCTCCATTTATTAAAGGGGAACGTTATCACCAGACCTATGTAAGCGTCAATATATACCTTGATGGTGCAGAAAAAAGACCATGTGTTTTTTTAACCGATTTCCGAACTCTAAAAGGGGGAATTTGGCGATTTAAACGCGTTTCAATTGATAGCCTGTCGGAGCAATGACCTTTCACCCGTGACGTCACAACAGGAAGCAATCCGCCATTTTCTCACTCTTATTACATGCACCAAGTCAAATCAGCTCTGTTATTTTCCGTATTTTTCGACTTTTTTCCCGTACCTTGGAGACGTCGGAGGGTGTAACAACACAAACAGGGAGGGATTCAAGTTGCACCACTGGCCAAAAGGTGCGAAAGTCCCTCGTTTGTTTTGCACACTTTACAGACGACAGCTATGCTACGACAGAGATGGCAAGAATGTGTGGATATCCTGCGACACTCAAAGCAGATGCATTTCCAACGATAAAGTCAACAAAATCTGCAATATTGAAAAATACACCACTGAATCTGCCGGAGTGCGAGCTATTCAGGGACGACGGCAGACGAGCAAGTTAAACCCCCTGGATGTCTTGGCTAAGACGTGATTTATGCTACTTCTTTTTCTGCCTCATTTTGTCCACCAAACTTATAACGTTTTGCATGAATGCACAAAGGCGAGTTTTGTTGATGTTATTGACTTATGTGGAGTGTGCTAATCAGACATATTTGGTCACGGCATGACTGCAAGCTAATCGATGCTAACATGCTATTTAGGCTAGCTGTATGTACATATTGCATCATTATGCCTCATTTGTAGCTATATTTGCATCCAGCCTTTCCCTCCACCCACATTTAATGCCAAACAAACACATACCAATCGTTGGTTAGAAGGCGATCGCCGAATTCGTCCTCGCTTCCTCCCATGCCGCTGTCTGTCGTGATATGGCTCAATAGCTTCAGTTTCTTCTTTAATTTCCTTTTCGCTACCTGCCTCCACACTCCAAACATCCGTTTCAATGCATGTGTAATCTGTTGAATTGCTTACGGCGCTGAAATCCGAGTCTGAATCTGAGCTAATATCGCTATACCTTTCTGTGCTATCCACCGTGTTTGTTTCTGTGCGGTCACGCTGTGACGTGACAGGATAATGGACGGGTGGACATAACGACGGTTAAAATCGGGCACTTTGAAGCCGTTTTTCGGGATATTGCGTGATGGGTAAAATTCTTTGAAAAACTTTGAAGAACAAATTTTCATTGGTTTTAAAGGCCTACTGAAATGAGATGTTCTTATTTAAACGGGGATAGCAGGTCCATTCTATGTGTCATACTTGATCATTTCGCGATATTGCCATATTTTTGCTGAAAGGATTTAGTAGAGAACATCGACGATAAAGTTCGAAACTTTTGATCGCTAATAGAAAAGCACTGCCTGTACCGGAAGTATGTGCGCGTGATGTCACGAGTTGCAGGGCTCCACACATATTCCCATTGTTTTTAATGTGAACCACCAGTAGTTAGAGCAATTCGGACCGAGAAAGCGACAATTTCCCCATTAATTTGAGCGAGGATGAAATATTCGTGAATTAGGATATTGATAGTGAAGGAATAGAGGGAAAAAAAAAAAAGCGACGGCTCCGGGCGACGGCAGTGTGAGCGTTTTAAATGTAATTAGACACATTTACTTGGGTAATTCTGGAAGATCCCTAATTTGCTTGTTGTTTTAATAGTGTTTTAGTGTTATTTTAAAGGCCTACTGAAATGAGATGTTCTTATTCAAACGGGGATAGCAGGTCCATTCTATGTGTCATACTTGATCATTTCGCCATATTGCCATATTTTTGTTGAAAGGATTTAGTAGAGAACATCCACGATAAAGTTCGCAACTTTCGGTGTTAAGAGAAAAGCCCTGCCTGTACCGGAAGTCGCAGACGATGACGTCACATGTTTGATGGCTCCTCACATATTCACATTGTTTATAATGGGAGCCTCCAACAAAAAGTGCTATTCGGACCAAGAAAACGACAATTTCCCCATTAATTTGAGCGAGGATGAAAGATTTGCGTTCGAGGATATTGATAGCGACGGACTAGAAAAAAAAAATAAAAAATAAGTTGAAAAAAACAAAACACGATTGCATTAGGGACGGATTTAGATGTTTTTAGACACATTTACTAGGATCATTCTGGGAAATCCCTTATCTTTCTATTGTGTTGCTAGTGTTTTAGTGAGTTAAATAGTACCTGATAGTCGGAGGTGTGTGTCCACGGGTGTGTTGACGCCAGTGTCTCAGGGGAGTCGACGGCAGCTTTATGGACGGCACAAGCTCAACTTTTCTCCGGTAAGAAGCGACTTTTTAGCCACAATTTTCTCACCAAAACCTGCTGGTTGACATTCCGTCGTGTTTCATGTTCTCTTGACCGCGCTCTGATCCATTGTAAATTTTCACCTCCAGGAATTTTAAACATGGAATCACTGTGTGTTTGTGTGGCTAAAGGCTAAAGCTTCCCAACTCCATCTTTCTACTTTGACTTCTCCAATACTAATTGAACAAATTGCAAAAGATTCAGCAACACAGTTCTCCAAAATACTGTATAATTATGCCGTTATAGCAGACAACATTTAGCTGTGTGTGTGCGTAGCGCTCATACTTCCTAAAAACTTGTGACGTCTTGCGTACACGTCATCATTACACAATGTTTTCAAGACGAAACTTTTAAAAAGGCCGTATTGGCATGTGTTGCAATGTTAATATTTCATCATTGATATATAAACTATCAGACTGCGTGGTCGCTAGTAGTGGCTTTCAGTAGGCCTTTAAGCTAGCTGTATGTACATATTGCATCATTATGCCTCATTTGTAGCTATATTTGCATCCAGCCTTTCCCTCCACCCACATTTAATGCCAAACAAACACATACCAATCGTTGGTTAGAAGGCGATCGCCAAATTCGTCCTCGCTTCCTCCATTGCCGCTGTCTGTCGTGATATGGCTCAATAGCTTCAGTTTCTTCTTTAATTTCGTTTTCGCTACCTGCCTCCACACTCCAACCATCCGTTTCAATACATGCGTAATCTGTTGAATCGCTTACGGCCCTGAAATCAGAGTCTGAATCCGAGCTAATATCGCTATACCTTTCTGTGCTATCCACCGTGTTTGTTTCTGTGTGGTCACGCTGTGACGTGACAGGATAATGGACGGGTGGACATAACGGCCGTTAAAATCAGGCACTTTAAAGCCGTTTTTCGGGATATTGCATGATGGGTAACATTTTTAGAAAAACTTTGAAGAACACATTTTCATTGGTTTTAAAGGCCTACTGAAATGAGATTTTCTTATTTAAACGGGGATAGCAGGTCCATTCTATGTGTCATACTTGATCATTTCGCGATATTGCCGTATTTTTGCTGAAAGGATTTAGTAGAGAACATCCACGATAAAGTTCGCAACTTTTGATCGCTAATAGAAAAGCCCTGCCTGTACCGGAAGTATGTGCGCGTGATGTCACGAGTTGCAGGGCTCCACACATATTCCCATTGTTTTTGTTGTGAGCCACCAGTAGTAAGAGCAATTCGGACCGAGAAAGCGACAATTTCCCCATTAATTTGAGCGAGGATGAAATATTCGTGAATTAGGATATTGATAGTGAAGGAATAGAGAGGAAAAAAAAAAAAGCGACGGCTCCGGGCGACGGCTCCGGGCGACGGCAGTGTGAGCGTTTTAGATGTAATTAGACACATTTACTTGGATAATTCTGGAAGATCCCTAATTTGCTTGTTGTTTTAATAGTGTTTTAGTGTTATTTTAAAGGCCTACTGAAATGAGATTTTCTTATTTAAACGGGGATAGCAGGTCCATTCTATGTGTCATACTTGATCATTTCGCGATAATGCCATATTTTTGCTGAAAGGATTTAGTTGAGAACATCCACGATAAAGTTTGCAACTTTTGGTCGCTAATAGAAAAGCCTTGCCTGTACCGGAAGTATGTGCGCGTGATGTCACGAGTTGCAGGGCTGCACACATATTCCCATTGTTTTTGTTGTGAGCCACCAGTAGTAAGAGCAATTCGGACCGAGAAAGCGACAATTCCCCCATTAATTTGAGCAAGGATGAAATTTTCGTGAATTAGGATATTGATAGTGAAGGAATAGAGGAAAAAAAAAAAAGTGACTGCTCCGGCGACGGCAGTGTGAGCGTTTCAGATGTAATTAGACACATTTACTTGGATAATTCTGGAAGATCCCTAATTTGCTTGTTGTTTTAATAGTGTTTTAGTGAGATTTTAAAGGCCTACTGAAATGAGATGTTATTATTCAAACGGGGATAGCAGGTCCATTCTATGTGTCATACTTGATCATTTCGCCATATTGCCATATTTTTGTTGAAAGGATTTAGTAGAGAACATCCACGATAAAGTTCGCAACTTTCGGTGTTAAGAGAAAAGCCTTGCCTGTACCGGAAGTCGCAGACGATGACGTCACATGTTTGATGGCTCCTCACATATTCACATTGTTTATAATGGGAGCCTCCAACAAAAAGAGCTATTCGGACCGAGAAAACGACAATTTCCCCATTAATTTGAGCGAGGATGAAAGATTCGTGTTTGAGGATATTGATTGCGACGGACTAGAAAAAACAAAAAAAAAGTTAAAAAAAAAACATACGCGATTGCATTGGGATGGATTCCGATGTTTTTAGACACATTTACTAGGATACTTCTGGGAAATCCCTTATCTTTCTATTGTGTTGCTAGTGTTTTAGTGAGTTTGATAGTACCTGATAGTCGGAGGTGTGTGTCCACGGGTGTGTTGACGCCAAAGTCTCAGGGGAGTCGACGGCAGCTTTATGGACGGCACAAGCTCAGCTTTTCTCCGGTAAGAAGCGACTTTTTAACCACAATTTTCTCACCAAAACCTGCTGGTTGACATTCTGTCGTGTTTCATGTTCTCTTGACCATAGTAAAGTTTCACCTCCAGGAATTTCAAACAAGGAATCACCGTGTGTTTGTGTGGCTAAAGCCTAAAGCTTCCCAACTCCATCTTTCTACTTTGACTTCTCCAATAATAATTGAACAAATTGCAAAAGATTCAGCGACACACACTTCTCCAAAATACTGCTATTCGGACCGAGAAAACGACAATTTTCCCATTAATTTGAGCGAGGATGAAAGATTCGCGTTTGAGGATATTGATAGCGACGGACTAGAAAAAACAAAAAAAAAGTTTAAAAAAAAAACATACGCGATTGCATTGGGATGGATTCCGATGTTTTTAGACACATTTACTAGGATACTTCTGGGAAATCCCTTATCTTTCTATTGTGTTGCTAGTGTTTTAGTGAGTTTAATAGTACCTGATAGTCGGAGGGGTGTGTCCACGGGTGTCTTGACGCCAGTGTCTCAGGGGAGTCGACGGCAGCTTTATGGACGGCACAAGCTCAGCTTTTCTCCGGTAAGAAGCGACTTTTTAACCACAATTTTCTCACCAAAATCTGCTGGTTGACATTCTGTCGTGTTTCATGTTCTCTTGACCATAGTAAAGTTTCACCTCCAGGAATTTTAAACAAGGAATCACCGTGTGTTTGTGTGGCTAAAGCCTAAAGCTTCCCAACTCCATCTTTCTACTTTGACTTCTCCAATAATAATCGAACAAATTGCAAAAGATTCAGCGACACACACTTCTCCAAAATACTGCTATTCGGACCGAGAAAACGACAATTTCCCCATTAATTTGAGCGAGGATGAAAGATTCGCGTTTGAGGATATTGATAGCGACGGACTAGAAAAAACAAAAAAAATTTTAAAAAAAAAAACATACGCGATTGCATTGGGATGGATTCCGATGTTTTTAGACACATTTACTAGGATACTTCTGGGAAATCCCTTATCTTTCTATTGTGTTGCTAGTGTTTTAGTGAGATTAATAGTACCTGATAGTCGGATGTGTGTGTCCACGGGTGTGTTGACGCCAGTGTCTCAGGGGAGTCGACGGCAGCTTTATGGACGGCACAAGCTCAGCTTTTCTCCGGTAAGAAGCGACTTTTTAACCACAATTTTCTCACCAAAACCTGCTGGTTGACATTCTGTCGTGTTTCATGTTCTCTTGACCATAGTACATTTTCACCTCCAGGAATTTTAAACAAGGAATCACCGTGAGTTTGTGTGGCTAAAGCCTAAAGCTTCCCAACTCCATCTTTCCACTTTGACTTCTCCAATAATAATTGAACAAATTGCAAAAGATTCAGCGACACACACTTCTCCAAAATACTGCTATTCGGACCGAGAAAACGACAATTTCCCCATTAATTTGAGCGAGGACGAAAGATTCGTGTTTGAGGATATTGATAGCGACGGACTAGAAAAAACAAAAAAAAAAGTTAAAAAAAAAACATACGCGATTGCATTGGGATGGATTCCGAAGTTTTTAGACACATTTACTAGGATAATTTTGGGAAATCACTTATCTTTCTATTGTGTTGCTAGTGTTTTAGTGAGTTTAGTAGTACCTGATAGTCGGAGGGGTGTGTCCACGGGTGTGTTGACGCCAGTGTCTCAGGGGAGTCGACGGCAGCTTTATGGACGGCACAAGCTCAGCTTTTCTCCGGTAAGAAGCGACTTTTTAACCACAATTTTCTCACCAAAACCTGCTGGTTGACATTCCGTCGTGTTTCATGTTCTCTTGACCATAGTAAAGTTTCACCTCCAGGAATTTTAAACAAGGAATCACCGTGTGTTTGTGTGGCTAAAGCCTAAAGCTTCCCAACTCCATCTTTCCACTTTGACTTCTCCAATAATAATCGAACAAATTGCAAAAGATTCAGCGACACACACTTCTCCAAAATACTGCTATTCGGACCGAGAAAACGACAATTTCCCCATTAATTTGAGCGAGGATGAAAGATTCGCGTTTGAGGATATTGATAGCGACGGACTAGAAAAAACAAAAAAAAAGTTTAAAAAAAAACATACGCGATTGCATTGGGATGGATTCCGATGTTTTTAGACACATTTACTAGAATACTTCTGGGAAATCCCTTATCTTTCTATTGTGTTGCTAGTGTTTTAGTGAGTTAAATAGTACCTGATAGTCGGAGGGGTGTGTCCACGGGTGTGTTGACGCCAGTGTCTCAGGGGAGTCGACGGTAGCTTTATGGACGACACAAGCTCAGCTTTTCTCCGGTAAGAAGTGACTTTTTAACCACAATTTTCTCACCAAAACCTGCTGGTTGACATTCTGTCGTGTTTCATGTTCTCTTGACCATAGTAAAGTTTCACCTCCAGGAATTTTAAACAAGGAATCACCGTGTGTTTGTGTGGCTAAAGCCTAAAGCTTCCCAACTCCATCTTTCTACTGTGACTTCTCCAATAATAATTGAACAAATTGCAAAAGATTCAGCGACACACACTTCTCCAAAATACTGCTATTCGGACCGAGAAAATGACAATTTCCCCATTAATTTGAGCGAGGATGAAAGATTCGCGTTTGAGGATATTGATAGCGACGGACTAGAAAAAACAAAAAAAAAGTTTAAAAAAAAACATACGCGATTGCATTGGGATGGATTCCGATGTTTTCAGACACATTTACTAGGATCATTCTGGGAAATCCCTTATCTTTCTATTGTGTTGCTAGTGTTTTAGTGAGTTTAATAGTACCTGATAGTCGGAGGGGTGTGTCCACGGGTGTGTTGACGCCAGTGTCTCAGGGGAGTCGACGGCAGCTTTATGGACGGCACAAGCGCAGCTTTTCTCCGGTAAAAAGCGACTTTTTAACCACAATTTTCCCACCAAAACCTGCTGGTTGACATTCCGTCGTGTTTCATGTTCTCTTGACCATAGTAAAGTTTCACCTCCAGGAATTTTAAACAAGGAATCACCGTGTGTTTGTGTGGCTAAAGCCTAAAGCTTCCCAACTCCATCTTTCTACTTTGACTTCTCCAATAATAATTGAACAAATTGCAAAAGATTCAGCGACACACACTTCTCCAAAATACTGCTATTCGGACCGAGAAAACGACAATTTCCCCATTAATTTGAGCGAGGATGAAAGATTCGTGTTTGAGGATATTGATAGCGACAGACTAGAAAAAAAACAAATAAATAAAAAAAAAAAACATAGGCGATTGCATTGGGATGGATTCCGATGTTTTTAGACACATTTACTAGGATACTTCTGGGAAATCCCTTATCTTTCTATTGTGTTGCTAGTATTTTAGTGAGTTTAATAGTACCTGATAGTCGGAGGGGTGTGTCCACGGGTGTGTTGACGCCAGTGTCTCAGGGGAGTCGACGGCAGCTTTACGGACGGCACAAGCTCACCTTTTTTCCGGTAAGAAGCGACTTTTTAACCACAATTTTCTCACCAAAACCTGCTGGTTGACATTCAGTCGTGTTTCATGTTCTCTTGACCATAGTAAAGTTTCACCTCCAGGAATTTTAAATAAGGAATCACCGTGTGTTTGTGTGGCTAAAGCCTAAAGCTTCCCAACTCCATCTTTCTACTTTGACTTCTCCAATAATAATTGAACAAATTGCAAAAGATTCAGCGACACACACTTCTCCAAAATACTGCTATTCAGACCGAGAAAACGACAATTTCCCCATTAATTTGAGCGAGGATGAAAGATTCGCGTTTGAGGATATTGATAGCGACGGACTAGAAAAAACAAAAAATAAGTTTAAAAAAAAACATACGTGGATGCATTGGGATGGATTCCGATGTTTTTAGACACATATTACTAGGATAATTTTGGGAAATCACTTATCTTTCTATTGTGTTGCTAGTGTTTTAGTGAGTTTAATAGTACCTGTTAGTCGGAGGGGTGTGTCCACGGGTGTGTTGACGCCAGTGTCTCAGGGGAGTCGACGGCAGCTTTATGGACGGCACAAGCTCAGCTTTTCTCCGGTAAGAAGCGACTTTTTAACCACAATTTTCTCACCAAAACCTGCTGGTTGACATTCCGTCGTGTTTCATGTTCTCTTGACCATAGTAAAGTTTCACCTCCAGGAATTTTAAACAAGGAATCACCGTGTGTTTGTGTGGCTAAAGGCTAAAGCTTCCCAACTCCATCTTTCTACTTTAACTTCTCCAATAATAATTGAACAAATTGCAAAAGATTCAGCGACACACACTTCTCCAAAATACTGCTATTCGGACCGAGAAAACGACAATTTCCCCATTAATTTGAGCGAGGATGAAAGATTCGCGTTTGAGGATATTGATAGCGACGGACTAGAAAAAACAAAAAAAATTTTTAAAAAAAAACATACGCGATTGCATTGGGATGGATTCCGATGTTTTTAGACACATTTACTAGGATAATTTTGGGAAATCCCTTATCTTTCTATTGTGTTGCTAGTGTTTTAGTGAGTTTAATAGTACCTGATAGTCGGAGGGGTGTGTCCACGGGTGTGTTGACGCCAGTGTCTCAGGGGAGTCGACGGCAGCTTTATGGACGACACAAGCGCAGCTTTTCTCCGGTAAGAAGCGACTTTTTAACCACAATTTTCTCACCAAAATCTGCTGGTTGACATTCCGTCGTGTTTCATGTTCTTTTGACCGCGCTCTGATCCATAGTACATTTTCACCTCCAGGAATTTTAAACAAGGAATCACCGTGTGTTTGTGTGGCTAAAGCCTAAAGCTTCCCAACTCCATCTTTCTACTTTGACTTCTCCAATAATAATTGAACAAATTGCAAAAGATTCAGCGACACACACTTCTCCAAAATACTGCTATTCGGACCGAGAAAACGACAATTTCCCCATTAATTTGAGCGAGGATGAAAGATTCGTGTTTGAGGATATTGATAGCGACGGACTAGAAAAAACAAAAAATAAGTTTAAAAAAAAACATACGCGATTGCATTGGGATGGATTCCGATGTTTTTAGACACATTTACTAGGATACTTCTGGGAAATCCCTTATCTTTCTATTGTGTTGCTAGTGTTTTAGTGAGTTAAATAGTACCTGATAGTCGGAGGTGTGTGTCCACGGGTGTGTTGACGCCAGTGTCTCAGGGGAGTCGACGGCAGCTTTATGGATGGCACAAGCTCAGCTTTTCTCCGGTAAGAAGCGACTTTTTAACCACAATTTTCTCACCAAAATCTGCTGGTTGACATTCTGTCGTGTTTCATGTTCTCTTGACCATAGTAAAGTTTCACCTCCAGGAATTTTAAACAAGGAATCACCGTGTGTTTGTGTGGCTAAAGCCTAAAGCTTCCCAACTCCATCTTTCTACTTTGACTTCTCCAATAATAATTGAACAAATTGCAAAAGATTCAGCGACACACACTTCTCCAAAATACTGCTATTCGGACCGAGAAAATGACAATTTCCCCATTAATTTGAGCGAGGATGAAAGATTCGTGTTTGAGGATATTGATAGCGACGGACTAGAAAAAACAAAAAAAAAGTTTTAAAAAAAACATACGCGATTGCATTGGGATGGATTCCGATGTTTTTAGACACATTTACTAGGATAATTTTGGGAAATCCCTTATCTTTCTATTGTGTTGCTAGTGTTTTAGTGAGTTAAATAGTACCTGATAGTCGGAAGGGTGTGTCCACGGGTGTGTTGACGCCAGTGTCTCAGGGGAGTCGACGGCAGCTTTATGGACGACACAAGCTCAGCTTTTCTCCGGTAAGAAGCGACTTTTTAGCCACAATTTTCTCACCACAATCTGCTGGTTGACATTCCGTCGTGTTTCATGTTCTCTTGACCATAGTAAAGTTTCACCTCCAGGAATTTTAAACAAGGAATCACCGTGTGTTTGTGTGGCTAAAGCCTAAAGCTTCCCAACTCCATCTTTCTACTTTGACTTCTCCAATAATAATTGAACAAATTGCGAAAGATTCAGCGACACACACTTCTCCAAAATACTGCTATTCGGACCGAGAAAACGACAATTTCCCCATTAATTTGAGCGAGGATGAAAGATTCGTGTTTGAGGATATTGATAGCGACGGACTAGAAAAAACAAAAAAAAGTTTTAAAAAAAACATACGCGATTGCATTGGGATGGATTCCGATGTTTTTAGACACATTTACTAGGATAATTCTGGGAAATCCCTAATCTTTCTATTGTGTTGCTAGTGTTTTAGTGAGTTTAATAGTACCTGATAGTCGGAGGGGTGTGTCCACGGGTGTGTTGACGCCAGTGTCTCAGGGGAGTCGACGGCAGCTTTATGGACGCACAAAGCTCAGCTTTTCTCCGGTAAGAAGCGACTTTTTAACCACAATTTTCTCACCAAAATCTGCTGGTTGACATTCTGTCGTGTTTCATGTTCTCTTGACCATAGTAAAGTTTCACCTCCAGGAATTTAAACAAGGAATCACCGTGTGTTTGTGTGGCTAAAGCCTAAAGCTTCCAACTCCATCTTTCTACTTTGACTTCTCCAATAATAATTGAACAAATTGCAAAAGATTCAGCGACACACACTTCTCCAAAATACTGCTATTCGGACCGAGAAAACGACAATTTCCCCATTAATTTGAGCGAGGATGAAAGATTCGCGTTTGAGGATATTGATAGCGACGGACTAGAAAAAACAAAAAAAATTTTTAAAAAAAACATACGCGATTGCATTGGGATGGATTCCGATGTTTTTAGACACATTTACTAGGATAATTTTGGGAAATCCCTTATCTTTCTATTGTGTTGCTAGTGTTTTAGTGAGTTTAATAGTACCTGATAGTCGGAGGGGTGTGTCCACGGGTGTGTTGACGCCAGTGTCTCAGGGGAGTCGACGGCAGCTTTATGGACGACACAAGCGCAGCTTTTCTCCGGTAAGAAGCGACTTTTTAACCACAATTTTCTCACCAAAATCTGCTGGTTGACATTCCGTCGTGTTTCATGTTCTTTTGACCGCGCTCTGATCCATAGTACATTTTCACCTCCAGGAATTTTAAACAAGGAATCACCGTGTGTTTGTGTGGCTAAAGCCTAAAGCTTCCCAACTCCATCTTTCTACTTTGACTTCTCCAATAATAATTGAACAAATTGGCAAAAGATTCAGCGACACACACTTCTCCAAAATACTGCTATTCGGACCGAGAAAACGACAATTCCCCATTAATTTGAGCGAGGATGAAAGATTCGTGTTTGAGGATATTGATAGCGACGGACTAGAAAAAACAAAAAATAAGTTTTAAAAAAAAACATACGCGATTGCATTGGGATGGATTCCGATGTTTTTTAGACACATTTACTAGGATACTTCTGGGAAATCCCTTATCTTTCTATTGTGTTGCTAGTGTTTTAGTGAGTTAAATAGTACCTGATAGTCGGAGGTGTGTGTCCACGGGTGTGTTGACGCCAGTGTCTCAGGGGAGTCGACGGCAGCTTTATGGATGGCACAAGCTCAGCTTTTCTCCGTAAGAAGCGACTTTTTAACCACAATTTTCTCACCAAAATCTGCTGGTTGACATTCTGTCGTGTTTCATGTTCTCTTGACCATAGTAAAGTTTCACCTCCAGGAATTTTAAACAAGAATCACCGTGTGTTTGTGTGCTAAAGCCTAAAGCTTCCCAACTCCATCTTTCTAGCTTTGACTTCTCCAATAATAATTGAACAAATTGCAAAAGATTCAGCGACACACACTTCTCCAAAATACTGCTATTCGGACCGAGAAAATGACAATTTCCCCATTAATTTGAGCGAGGATGAAAGATTCGTGTTTGAGGATATTGATAGCGACGGACTAGAAAAAACAAAAAAAAAAGTTTTAAAAAAAACATACGCGATTGCATTGGGATGGATTCCGATGTTTTTAGACACATTTACTAGGATAATTTTGGGAAATCCCTTACTTTCTATTGTGTTGCTAGTGTTTTAGTGAGTTAAATAGTACCTGATAGTCGGAAGGGTGTGTCCACGGGTGTGTTGACGCCAGTGTCTCAGGGGAGTCGACGGCAGCTTTATGGACGACACAAGCTCAGCTTTTCTCCGGTAAGAAGCGACTTTTTAGCCAGCAATTTTCTCACCAAAATCTGCTGGTTGACATTCCGTCGTGTTTCATGTTCTCTTGACCATAGTAAAGTTTCACCTCCAGGAATTTTAAACAAGGAATCACCGTGTGTTTGTGTGGCTAAAGCCTAAAGCTTCCCAACTCCATCTTTCTACTTTGACTTCTCCAATAATAATTGAACATAATTGCGAAAGATTCAGCGACACACACTTCTCCAAAATACTGCTATTCGGACCGAGAAAACGACAATTTCCCCATTAATTTGAGCGAGGATGAAAGATTCGTGTTTGAGGATATTGATAGCGACGGACTAGAAAAAACAAAAAAAAAGTTTTAAAAAAAACATACGCGATTGCATTGGGATGGATTCCGATGTTTTTAGACACATTTACTAGGATAATTCTGGGAAATCCCTAATCTTTCTATTGTGTTGCTAGTGTTTTAGTGAGTTTAATAGTACCTGATAGTCGGAGGGGTGTGTCCACGGGTGTGTTGACGCCAGTGTCTCAGGGGAGTCGACGGCAGCTTTATGGACGCACAAGGCTCAGCTTTTCTCCGGTAAGAAGCGACTTTTAACCACAATTTTCTCACCAAAATCTGCTGGTTGACATTCTGTCGTGTTTCATGTTCTCTTGACCATAGTAAAGTTTCACCTCCAGGAATTTTAAACAAGGAATCACCGTGTGTTTGTGTGGCTAAAGCCTAAAGCTTCCCAACTCCATCTTTCTACTTTGACTTCTCCAATAATAATTGAACAAATTGCAAAAGATTCAGCGACACACACTTCTCCAAAATACTGCTATTCGGACCGAGAAAACGACAATTTCCCCATTAATTTGAGCGAGGATGAAAGATTCGTGTTTGAGGATATTGATAGTGACGGACTAGAAAAAACAAAAAAAAAGTTTTAAAAAAAAACATACGCGATTGCATTGGGATGGATTCAGATGTTTTTAGACACATTTACTAGGATACTTCTGGGAAATCCCTTATCTTTCTATTGTGTTGCTAGTGTTTTAGTGAGTTTAATAGTACCTGATAGTCGGAGGGGTGTGTCCACGGGTGTGTTGACGCCAGTGTCTCAGGGGAGTCGACGGCAGCTTTATGGACGACACAAGCTCACCTTTTTTCCGGTAAGAAGCGACTTTTTAACCACAATTTTCTCACCAAAACCCTGCTGGTTGACATTCTGTCGTGTTTCATGTTCTCTTGACCGCGCTCTGATCCATAGTAAATTTTCACCTCCAGGAATTTTAAACAAGGAATCACCGTGTGTTTGTGTGGCTAAAGCCTAAAGCTTCCCAACTCCATCTTTCTACTGTGACTTCTCCAATAATAATTGAACAAATTGCAAAAGATTCAGCGACACACACTTCTCCAAAATACTGCTATTCGGACCGAGAAAATGACAATTTCCCCATTAATTTGAGCGAGGATGAAAGATTCGCGTTTGAGGATATTGATAGCGACGGACTAGAAAAAACAAAAAAAAAGTTTAAAAAAAAACATACGCGATTGCATTGGGATGGATTCCGATGTTTTCAGACACATTTACTAGGATCATTCTGGGAAATCCCTTATCTTTCTATTGTGTTGCTAGTGTTTTAGTGAGTTTAATAGTACCTGATAGTCGGAGGGGTGTGTCCACGGGTGTGTTGACGCCAGTGTCTCAGGGGAGTCGACGGCAGCTTTATGGACGGCACAAGCTCAGCTTTTCTCCGGTAAGAAGCGACTTTTTAACCACAATTTTCTCACCAAAATCTGCTGGTTGACATTCCGTCGTGTTTCATGTTCTCTTGACCATAGTAAAGTTTCACCTCCAGGAATTTTAAACAAGGAATCACCGTGTGTTTGTGTGGCTAAAGCCTAAAGCTTCCCAACTCCATCTTTCTACTTTGACTTCTCCAATAATAATTGAACAAATTGCAAAAGATTCAGCGACACACACTTCTCCAAAATACTGCTATTCGGACCGAGAAAACGACAATTTCCCCATTAATTTGAGCGAGGATGAAAGATTCCTGTTTGAGGATATTGATAGCGACGGACTAGAAAAAACAAAAAAAAGTTTAAAAAAAAACATACGCGATTGCATTGGGATGGATTCCGATGTTTTTAGACACATTTACAAGGATACTTCTGGGAAATCCCTTATCTTTCTATTGTGTTGCTAGTATTTTAGTGAGTTTAATAGTACCTGATAGTCGGAGGGGTGTGTCCACGGGTGTGTTGACGCCAGTGTCTCAGGGGAGTCGACGGCAGCTTTATGGACGGCACAAGCTCAGCTTTTCTCCGGTAAGAAGCGACTTTTTAACCACAATTTTCTCACCAAAACCTGCTGGTTGACATTCCGTTGTGTTTCATGTTCTCTTGACCATAGTAAAGTTTCACCTCCAGGAATTTTAAACAAGGAATCACCGTGTGTTTGTGTGGCTAAAGCCTAAAGCTTCCCAACTCCATCTTTCTAATTTGACTTCTCCAATAATAATTGAACAAATTGCAACAGATTCAGCGACACACACTTCTCCAAAATACTGCTATTCGGACCGAGAAAACGACAATTTCCCCATTAATTTGAGCGTGGATGAAAGATTCGTGTTTGAGGATATTGATGGCGACGGACTAGAAAAAACAAAAAAAAAGTTTAAAAAAAAACATACGCGATTGCATTGGGATGGATTCCGATGTTTTTAGACACATTTACCAGGATAATTTTGGGAAATCCCTTATCTTTCTATTGTGTTGCTAGTGTTTTAGTGAGTTTAATAGTACCTGATAGTCGGAGGGGTGTGTCCACGGGTGTCTTGACGCCAGCTTTATGGACGACACAAGCTCAGCTTTTCTCCGGTAAGAAGCGACTTTTTAGCCACAATTTTCTCACCAAAACCTGCTGGTTGACATTCTGTCGTGTTTCATGTTCTCTTGACCGCGCTCTGATCCATAGTACATTTTCACCTCCAGGAATTTTAAACAAGGAATCACCGTGTGTTTGTGTGGCTAAAGGCTAAAGCTTCCCAACGTCCCAAAAATAAGCCACTGGGAACTGATTTTTATTAGATTTAACCCTTCAGAAATGGTGATAATGTTCCCATTTAACACAACACGCACAAAACACGCAACCTGTCTGCATGGTAAACTGTTCTGCCGGATCCGTCAGAAAGACTCTGCCACGGTTTCCGTCGTATGCGTGTGAAATTCCGTCAGTCCGCCGCGCCGCAAACGGCAGCTCCTGGCCAGAGTTGCAAACTGACAGCTAGATTAAACCTCTCCCACCTCACGCTAACCCATGAGCCGCGCTCTACCAGACGCGCTCCTTAGCGGCTTCTGATCGTCTCCTTCCCCGCGTGCATCTTCAAGGAGGGCGAGGATGGCGAGCAGTTCTGCAGCGTTGTGTATAATTGAATAGATTAGTTGTTCTTCCCCCCCTCCTCCTCTGAATTCAAGAGCGGACGCGCCGCATCCGAAGGGCTGAGCAGCATGCTGATGATGTTTTTAGGTCGGATGTGTTCGCGGCTCGGAAAACGATAAGAGGGTTTTGTCATCCGTTTGAGACATATGATGTCTCCCCGCGCCTCTCCAGGAGACGGAAGCTCCTTCATGAAAATGGCTTGGCCCGAACTGTGGAAAAAAAAGATAAAGCTGCTGTTGTGTTCCAGTAAAAAGGCATAGGAGGAGTGTGGAGGAACACGGGCTACCTTTGATCTCTTTGTATGGACGATGTAGAAATTTGACATGAGGGGCTAAAAGCTTTGCAGAACTCGGTATTTTTTAATGTGGAAAACAGGATTTGTACCGTTCGGTTTTTGAGATAAAATGTCAAATGAAGTACACGACCCAAAACCAGCGAAGTTGGCACGTTTTGTAAATTGTAACTAAAAACAGAATACAGTGATTCGCAAATAGAGATGGGGCTTCACGGTGGCAGAGGGGTTAGTGCGTCTGCCTCACAATACGAAGGTCCTGCAGTCCTGGGTTCAAATCCAGGCTCGGGATCTTTCTGCGTGGAGTTTGCATGTTCTCCCCATAAATGCGTGGGTTCCTTCCGGGTACTCCGGCTTCCTCCCACTTCCAAAGACATGCACCTGGGGATAGGTTGATTGGCAACACTAAATGGTCCCTAGTGTGTGAATGTTGTCTGTCTATCTGTGTTGGCCCTGCGATGAGGTGGCGACTTGTCCAGGGTGTACCCCGCCTTCCGCCCGATTGTAGCTGAGATAGGCGCCACCGCCCCCCGCGACCCCAAATAGGGAATAGTGAATTATATTTTTGTGAAGTGAATTATATTTATATAGCGCTTTTCTCAAGTGACTCAAAGTGCTTTACATAGTGAAACCCAATATCTAAGTTACATTTAAACCAGTGTGGGTGGCACTGGGAGCAGGTGGGTAAAGTGTCTTGCCCAAGGACACAACGGCAGTGACTAGGATGGCGGAAGCGGGAATCGAACCTGCAACCCTCAAGTTGCTGGCACGGCCACTCTACCAACCGAGCTATACCGCCCGGTATAAGCGGTAGAAAATGGATGGAGGGATGGAAGTACACGACCCAAAACCAGCGAAGTTGGCACGTTTTGTAAATTGTAACTAAAAACAGAATACAGTGATTCGCAAATAGAGATGTCCGATAATGGCTTTTTTACCGATATTCCGATATTGTCCAACTCACAATATGAAGTTCCTGCAGTCCTGGGTTCAAATCCAGGCTCGGGATCTTTCTGTGTGGAGTTTGCATGTTCTCCCCGTGAATGCGTGGGTTCCCTCCGGGTACTCCGGCTTCCTCCCACTTCCAAAGACATGCACCTGGGGATAGGTTGATTGGCAACACTAAATGGTCCCTAGTGTGTGAATGTTGTCTGTCTATCTGTGTTGGCCCTGCGATGAGGTGGCGACTTGTCCAGGGTGTACCCCGCCTTCCGCCCGATTGTAGCTGAGATAGGCGCCAGCGCCCTCCGCGACCCCAAATAGGGAATAAGCGGGAGAAAATGGATGGAGGGATGGAAGTACACGACCCAAAACCAGCGAAGTTGGCACGTTTTGTTAATTGTAACTAAAAACAGAATACAGTGATTCGCAAATAGAGATGTCCGATAATGGCTTTTTTACCGATATTCCGATATTGTCCAACTCACAATACGAAGTTCCTGCAGTCCTGGGTTCAAATCCAGGCTCGGGATCTTTCTGTGTGGAGTTTGCATGTTCTCCCCGTGACTGCGTGGGTTCCCTCCGGGTACTCCGGCTTCCTCCCACTTCCAAAGACATGCACCTGGGGATAGGTTGATTGGCAACACTAAATTGGCCCTAGTGTGTGAATGTTGTCTGTCTATCTGTGTTGGCCCTGCGATGAGGTGGCGACTTGTCCAGGGTGTACCCCGCCTTCCGCCCGATTGTAGCTGAGATAGGCGCCAGCGCCCCCCGCGACCCCAAATAGGGAATAAGCGGTAGAAAATGGATGGAGGGATGGAAGTACACGACCCAAAACCAGCGAAGTTGGCACGTTGTGTAAATTGTAACTAAAAACAGAATACAGTGATTCGCAAATAGAGATGTCCGATAATGGCTTTTTTACCGATATTCCGATATTGTCCAACGCTTAATTACCGATACCGACATATACAGTCGTGGAATTAACACATTATTATGTCTAATTGTGTTGTGATGCCCCGCTGAATGCATTAAAACAGTGGTCCTCAACCACCGGGCCGTGGCCTTGTACCGGGCCGTGGCCCGATTGGTGCCGGGCCGCAAAATAATTTTTTATTCAAAAAAAATAAAAACAAAATAGTGCACAAACACCTCACTTTTTCATGACAAAAACGTCCCTTTTTCATGACAAAGAAGAAAAAAAAAAAAAAAAAGGACCCCCCCGGTCCGCGGATACAAAAAGGTTGGGGACCACTGCATTAAACAATGTGACAAATTTTTCGAAAATAAATCAACACAAGTTAATGGGGAACATTATCACAATTTCAAAAGGGTTAAAAACAGTAGAAATCAGTTCCCAGTGGCTTGTTGTGTTTTTTGATGTTTTTCCAAAATTTTACCGGTCTCGGAATATCCCTAAATAAAGCTTTAAAGTGCTTGATTTTCGCTATTTGCGATGCGACTATCCATTTCCCTGTGACGTCATACAGTGCTGCCAATGTAAACAAACAATGGGAATACCACAGCAAGATATAGCGACATTAGCTCGTATTCAGACTCGGATTTCAGCGGTTTAAGCGATTCAACAGATTACGCATGTATTGAAACAGATGGTTGGAGTATGAAAGTATTGAAGAAGAAACTGAAGCTATTGAGCGAATAGCTATTGACGCTATTCATAGTCATAGCATGGCCGAATAGCTGTGTTAGCATCGCCGGTAAAATGTGCGGACCAAACGATCAGGACTTTAGCATCTTTTGACACTGGAGCAACTTAAATCCTTCAATTGGTAAGTGTTTGTTTCGCATTAAATGTGGGTGGAAGGAAACGTAATATAGTTGCAAATGCATCTGCAGGTTATCCATACATCTCTGTGCCATGTCTGCTTTATCACCGCCGGTAAATAGCATGTTACCATCGATTAGCATAGCATGTTAGCATCGATTAGCTGGCAGCCAACATCAACAAAACTCACCTTTGTGATTTCGTTGACTTTATAGTTGCAAATGCATCTGCAGGTTATCCATACATCTCTGTGCCATGTCTGCTTTAGCACCGCCGGTAAATAGCATGTTAGCATCGATTAGCGAAGCATGTTAGCATCGATTAGCTGCCAGTCACGCCGCGACCAAATATGTCTGATTAGCACATAAGTCAACATCAACAAAACTCACCTTTGTGATTTTGTTGACTTAATCGTTGCAAATGCATCTGCAGGTTATCCATACATCTCTGTGCCATGTCTGTCTTAGCATCGCCGGTAAAATGTGAAGACACTACAGCACATTCAATGGGGGTCTGGCGGCAGACACTTTCGCTACTTATATATATAATACTAATAATAATAATAATAAACAATACTAACAAACTATAGAAAGTGTGTGTCAAAAACCCAAGAGTGTGTATGGTGTAAGACTATGTGTAGAATAACTGAAGTGTGTGTTACCAAAGTGTTGACGAGAGCAATGGAACGTCCAGGGGAACAGGCAGGTGATCCGGGATACAAGCGGGGGTCCGTGGGGCTGAGAGGGGTGTCAAAAGGCCCGAGTCCAAAGTGGGTTCGAGGATTGAGGGAGGCAGTCAGAGTCCAGAGGGAGATGCGGGGACATGAGAGACGCACAGCTCTCTTTCCAGGCGACGGAGAGTACTGTGGGGGCAACACAAGAGAACACAGGGAGAGCAGGATTGCATAAAGCAGGATGATCGCTTACTGTACGTCAAACAAGAATTAAGTTCCCGCGAGGATCCTTGGTCCACTGGTCCCTTTATACAGCTTCACGTCATCAGTCACAGGTGTGTCAGGCAGGCGCTTGATGAGCGCGGGGGTGTGTCTGGAGTGCGCTGTCAGGGGGTCCTCTGGTATATTTCCAAAATTGTGTACACTACTGAATTAAGGTCAGATGGCACTTATACTGCCATCTGGTGGTGTCAGAAGAGTATAACATACAATGGAATTTTGGGGGGGAAAAGTGTAAAAATAAAAATTTGCATGTCACTACACATGAAGTACACATATGTGTACTTATGGACTAAGTACAGCATATTAAAAGATTATTTTTAGTTTTTAGTCTAATCATGGTCTAAAAAGCCCAAATAGCAAAAAAAAAATAAGAAAAAGCATGTAAACAAACAGCTTGGGCCTTAAGAGTTTAATGAATACATATGCCTACTACGCTACTGTTTTTTAAAGTTTGTCATTACTACTACGCCCTCATCCTCTTTAGCTTTAAAAAAAAAATACATTTGCAACACAGTTAAATGATGCTAAGTACACAGTTAACTCTTAGTCCAACTCCCCTAGGGCAGTGGTTCTCAACCTTTTTTCAGTGATGTACCCCCTGTGAAATTTTTTTTAATTCAAGTACCCCCTAATCAGAGCAAAGTATTTTGGTTGAAAAAAAAGAGATAAAGAAGTAAAATACAGCACTATGTAATCAGTTTCTGATTTATTAAATTGTATAACAGTGCAAAATATTGATCATTTGTAGTGGTCTTTTTTGAACTATTTGGAAAAAAATATAGAAAAATAACTAAAAAATATAGAAAAATAACTAAAAACTTGCTGAAAAAAAACGAAGTGATTCAATTATATGTAAAGATTTCTACACATAGAAGTAATAATCCTTTTAAAGTGCCCTTTTTGGGGATTGTAATAGAGATCCATCTGGATTCATCAACTTAATTTTAAACATGTTTTACCAAAAAAAGAAATCTTTATCAATATTTATGGAACATGTCCCCAAAGAATCTAGCTGTCAACACTGTTGTATTTTTTTAGTTTTTTAGTTCAGTTTATGAACTTACATTCATATTTTGTTGAAGTATTATTCAATAAATATATTCATAAAGGATTTTTGAATTGCTGACATTTTTAGAATATTTAAAAAAAAATCTCACGTACCCCTTGGCATACCTTCAAGTACCCCCAGGGGTACGCGTACCCCCATTTGAGAACCACTGCCCTAGGGGGTTGGGGTTACCCAC
Organism: Nerophis ophidion; assembly: GCF_033978795.1. Lineage (NCBI taxonomy): Eukaryota > Metazoa > Chordata > Actinopteri > Syngnathiformes > Syngnathidae > Nerophis > Nerophis ophidion. Next base: position 5,093,563 of record NC_084635.1, read on the forward strand.
ATATGCGGTCCTCTCCAAGGTTTCTCATAGTCATCATTGTCACTGTCACCGACGTCCCATTGAGGTGAATTTTTCCTTGCCCTTATGTGGGCTCTACCGAGGATTTCGTTGTGGTTTGTGGAGCCCTTTGAGACGTGTGATTGATTACTGATACCGATATCAACCGATACAGATATATACAGTTGTGGAATTAACACATCATTATGTCTAATTTTGTTGTGATGCCCCGCTGGATGCATTAAACCAGGGGTGCCCATTACGTCGATCGCGAGCTACCAGTCGACCGCGGGGGGTGTGTCAGTCGATCTCCAGCCAGGCTTTTAAAAAAAATAGACCTAAAAATGAGTGATCATCAATCTTCACCAAGACGTCACTTAAATGACATTCACGGTACCGGAGGGTCTTGTGAGATGACGCTGGCTGCTGCAAGATCATTATTATGAAAATATGACCGAGAGGAAGGCCAGAAACACTTTTTATTTCAACAGACTCTCGCGCCGTACCTTTCGTCAAAACTCTAAAGGCCGACTGCACATTTCCTATCTTCACAATAAAAGCCCTGCTTCATGCTGCCTGCGCTAACTAAATACAGAGTCTGGGAAAACTGGCGTGCACAAGCGATCCCTCAGAAAGCTGGCGTGCACATCACTTGTGCACGCCAGCTTTCCGAGACTCTTATTTTGTTAGCGCAGGCAGCATGAAGCAGGGCTTTTATTGTGAAGATAGGAAATGTGCAGTCGGCCTTTAGAGTTTTGACGGAAGGGACGGCGCGAAAGTCTGTTGAAATAAAAAGTGTTTCTTGCCTTCCTCTCTGTCATTTTTTCATAATAATGAACTGGCAGCAGCCAGCGTCATCTCACAAGACCCTCGGGTGCCGTGAATGTCAATCAAGCAAGCTACGGAATTTGCCGCCAATGTTTTTCTTGTAAAGTGTATGGAAGCTGGATGAATTAGATGCCAAAAACCAACCACTTTCATGTGGTATTGTACAGAAAGGACAACTTTTTTTTCTCCTCCATTTGAAAATGTGGGCGTTATCATCATTACTGTCTGATTCCAATCAATGCAAGTCATCAGAATCAGGTAATACACCAACTTATATTCTTGTCTTTGTGAAAGAAAGACATCTATATGTGTTACACATGCTTGTATTATCATTAAACACATTTAACTTGTTTACAAAAATGTCTCTTTCATAAATAAATAAATATAAATGATATATATAAATGAGGTAGATCCCCTCGAGTTGGTCAATTGAAAAGTAGCTCGCCAGCAGAAAAAGTGTGGGCACCCAGGCATTTAACAATGTAACAAGTTTTTTTCCAAAATAGCTTTAAAAAAGTACATTTGCAACACAGTTAAATATTTATTTTATGTTTTCATTATTTTTTATATATTTTTTTTCATCACCTGCCTACCCTGACCGCACGTCTCCGGTGCAACATTAGTGGACATACAGGGAGCCAATGTCAAGTTTTCAGTCAAGCCGTGTTATCCTCACCACATAAATAAATGTAACGTTTTTTTCTTTCTCTCTCAGTGATGTATCTTTAACGACGACAGTCAGCAGGCATGCTGCACAGATGTACTTTACTTGCATCTGACCGAGTCAACATGAAATAAACATCCGGTCAACATAGTGTGCCAAATGTCGTGCCCCTGTCACATAGAGTGCGTGGACAAAAAGGGGTTACATACAATAAAGCATTGCCGGCAGTAAGTCGGACACATTTCCAGTGAGGGTTGGACTCCGCCAAGGCTGTCCTTTGTCACCCATTCTGTTCATAACTTTTATGGACAGAATTTCTAGGCGCAGTCAAGGCGTTGAGGGGTTCTGGTTTGGTGACCGCAGGATTAGGTCTCTGCTTTTTGCAGATGATGTGGTCCTGATGGCTTCATCTGACCGGGATCTTCAGCTCTCACTGGATCGGTTCGCAGCCGAGTGTGAAGCGACCGGAATGTGAATCAGCACCTCCAAGTCCGAGTCCATGGTTCTCGCCCGGAAAAGGGTGGAGTGCCATCTCCGGGTTGGGGAGGAGACCCTGCCCCAAGTGGAGGAGTTCAAGTACCTAGGAGTCTTGTTCACGAGTGAGGGAAGAGTGGATGGTGAGATCGACAGGCGGATCGGTGGGGCGTCTTCAGTAATGCGGACATTGTACCGATCCGTTGTGGTGAATAAGGAGCTGAGCCGGAAGGCAAAGCTCTCAATTTACCGGTCGATCTACGTTCCCATCCTCACCTATGGTCATGAGCTTTGGGTCATGACCGAAAGGATAAGATCACGGGTACAAGCGGCCGAAATGAGTTTGGGTCTCTCCCTTAGAGATAGGGTGAGAAGCTCTGCCATCCGGGAGGAACTCAAAGTAAAGCCGCTGCTCCTCCACATGGAGAGGAGCCAGATGAGGTGGTTCGGGCATCTGGTCAGGATGCCACCCGAACGCCTCCCTAGGGAGGTGTTAACGGCACGTAAAACCGGTAGGAGGCCACGGGGAAGACCCAGGACACGTTGGGAAGACTATGTCTCCCGGCTGGCCTGGGAACGCCTCGGGATCCCCCGGGAAGAGCTAGACAAAAGGGCTAGAAGAGAGGGAAGTCTGGGTTTCCCTGCTTAGGCTGTTGCCCCCGCGACCCAACTTCGGATTAGC
>NC_084635.1:5101207-5103707 GCF_033978795.1 Nerophis ophidion
AATACAAACCCCGTTTCTATACGGGTTGGGAAATTGTGTTAGATGTAAATATAAACGGAATACATTTGATATATAAACTATCAGACTGCGTGGTCGGTAGTAGTGGGTTTCAGTAGGCGTTTAAATCAACAAAAAAATCCAGACTTTGGAGCAATGTTCACGGACTCTAGTATTTGCCTCTCTATTGAATGCATTGGTTTTCCGTATCGGGACCTAACTTGTTCACCCGTCTTCATATGGAAGGGACTTTTCCTTGTTGATGTCTCAAGAAGGGTAGAAATACAAAAACACACACACACATTTTGTATTTGTTACCGTCTTGAGATCTCCGAATAATGCCGACCTCTTTAAGACCCTTTCTCGGTATATAAAGATTTGTATTTACGACAATAATACAAACCCCGTTTCCATATGAGTTGGTAAATTGTGTTAGATGTAAATATAAACAGAATACAATTGATATATAAACTATCAGACTGCGTGGTCGGTAGTAGTGGGTTTAAGTAGGCGTTTAAATCAACAAAAAAATCCCGACTTTGGAACAATGTTCACGGACTCTAGTATTTGCCTCTCTATTGGATGCATTGGTTTTCCGTATCGGGACCTAACTTGTTCACCCGTCTTCATATGGAAGGGACTTTTCCTTGTTGATGTCTCAAGAAGGGTAGAAATACAAAAACATGCACACATTTTGTATTTGTTACCTTCTTGAGATCTCCGAATAATGCCGACCTCTTTAAGACCCTTTCTAGGTATATAAAGATTTGTATTTACGACAATAATACAAACCCCGTTTCCATATGAGTGGGAAAATTGTGTTAGATGTAAATATAAACGGAATACATTTGATATATAAACTCTCAGACTGCGTGGTCGGTAGTAGTGGGTTTAAGTTGGCCTTTAAATCAACAAAAAAATCGCGACTTTGGAGCAATGTTCACGGACTCCCCGTATTTGCCTCTCTATTGGATGCAATGGTTTTCCGTATCGGGACCTAACTTGTTCACCCGTCCTCATATGGAAGGGACTTTTTTGTGCAGGCGCTCAACGTCTAAACCGTCTAAATTTTACACACACACACACACACACACACACACACACACACACACACACACACACACACACACACACACACACACACACACACACACACATTTTGTATTTGTTACCTTCTTGAGATCTCCGAATAATGCCGACCTCTTTAAGACCCTTTCTCGGTATATAAAGATTTGTATTTACGACAATAATACAAACCCCGTTTCCATATGAGTTGGTAAATTGTGTTAGATGTAAATATAAACGGAATAAATTTGATATATAAACTCTCAGACTGCGTGGTCGGTAGTAGTGGCTTTAAGTTGGCCTTTAAATCAACAAAAAAAATCCCGACTTTGGAGCAATGTTCACGGACTCTGGTATTTGCCTCTCTATTGGATGCAATGGTTTTCCGTATCGGGACCTAACTTGTTCACCCGTCCGCATATGGAAGGTACTTTTCCTTGTTGATGTCTCAAGAAGAATAGAAATACAAAAACACGCACACATTTTGTATTTGTTACCTTATTGAGATCTCCGAATAATGCCGACCTCTTTAAGACCCTTTCTCGGTATATAAAGATTTGTATTTACGACAATAATACAAACCCCGTTTCCATATGAGTTGGGAAATTGTGTTAGATGTAAATATAAACGGAATACATTTGATATATAAACTATCAGACTGCGTGGTCGGTAGTAGTGGGTTTCAGTAGGCCTTTAAATCAACAAAAAAATCCCGACTTTGGAGCAATGTTCACAGACTCTAGTATTTGCCTCTCTATTGGATGCAATGGTTTTCCATATCGGGACCTAACTTGTTCACCCGTCCTCATATGGAAGGTACTTTTCCTTGTTGATGTCTCAAGAAGGGTAGAAATACAAAAACACACATTTTGTATTTGTTACCTTCTTGAGATCTCCGAATAATGCCGACCTCTTTAAGACCATTTCTAGGTATATAAAGATTTGTATTTACGACAATAATACAAACCCCGTTTCCATATGAGTTGGGAAATTGTGTTAGATGTAAATATAAACGGAATACATTTGATATATAAACTATCAGACTGCGTGGTCGGTAGTAGTGGGTTTCAGTTGGCGTTTAAATCAACAAAAAAATCCCGACTTTGGAGCAATGTTCACGGACTCTAGTATTTGCCTCTCTATTGGATGCAATGGTTTTCCGTATCGGGACCTAACTTGTTCACCCGTCCTCATATGGAAGGGACTTTTCTTTGTTGATGTCTCAAGAAGGGTAGAAATACAAAAACACACACACACATTTTGTATTTGTTACCTTCTTCAGATCCCCGAATAATGCCGACCTCTTTAAGACCCTTTCTAGGTATATAAAGATTTGTATTTACGACAATAATACAAACCCCGTTTCTATACGGGTTGGGAAATTGTGTTAGATGTAAATATAAACAGAATACATTTGATATATAAACTAGTGGTCGGT